>NC_141821.1:35503951-35803951 GCF_982586985.1 Callionymus lyra | reverse complement strand
GGCATCCCGCACAACAAAGCCTTTAGTCGGACCTCCGCTGCCATCATCCGGCCCGCCTCCTCCTCCTCCTCCGTAGCGTGACGGTGGCTTCATGTATGCAGCCAAAGTCTCCGTCTCTGTCACACTCAGCATCTGGAAACAAGAAGAAGGTCTTGAACAGCTCACAAGAACATTCAACCACATGAACGACTCGTTTTTTTTAGATGTTTCTTTGGTCAAGTTATGAATGAAAACATGTATTTGCAGTTTTAGAAACATCACACAAGCTTCACTAGAGCTCTGACAGACGTATACATACAATCTCTTGAACAGTTCTATCACTATTTAATTAAAAAATAAGTTTTACTGATATATTTGCACTGAAAAAAGGTTTCAAATGGTGAACAAATTTTACATGGCACTTAAAGTCAACATAGTCAGCGGACAAGTAACTCAGACTTCATTAGGTTTCATTCAATATTAGTCCAGTGCCCCGGAGGCAACACAAGGGATAACCCAAACATGTTTGGGTCACCTTGACAAGTAAATATCTGCTTGTTTGTGACGATACAATGACCTAGACGAGGGGCAATGCTAGAGACACTAAGCCAACAAGGACACAGTTACCACTGCTGCTGTACCACAGTCCAAAGGTTTCTTTTCATTCATTTTAGCTTAGTTATGAGAGAAACATCATGTTTCCACTTCTAGACCCCAAAAAACACACTTTTAAGAAGCCATCTCTGGATCAACTGACCAAAGAAAGTACAGTTAGGAACCAGGAATCATGACTCTTAAATTAATTTTATTTAGAAAACAAATGTGTTTAAATCTGTGCAGCATCAGATACACAAACCCAACGCCTGCTCCATGTGACTCACATATTCTTCCTCCAGGTTGAGCAGGTGGTCGATGGCGTTGTCGACGGTTTCAGGAAGTCCAGTTACTGTGACCTTGTCTGGCTCGTCCGCTCCTGGTTGAGGGAACCGGATGTCCACCTTCCACCGAAATGTCAAACGGTGAACTTAAAGTCCACGTTGAAAAGAAAATAATTTTCTATAACTCACCCTGAACTCCTCCATGAGTTTACGGATGGCTTTTCCGCGGGTGCCGATGATGCGGGCGTGAGTTCTGGGGTCCAGGCGGACATCTTGACTCACCATCTCCTGGAGCTCGGCCACCAGCTGCTGGATAGCCTGACGCGCCTCCTCCACGTTGGACTCGTACCCGGAGATGACGATCAGATCCTGGCGGGACAGACGTCAGCACTGAGACCATCTTGTTCAATTAAACTGATGAATGTTTTCTCTTTCCCAGAAAATTATGTTCTGGGAAATAACAGATGAGAACATGAGGAAAAACCTGCTGTTCGTCTCCTTTGTCGGGGAACTGGATGTTCACGTCGTGGTCTTTTCTGATCTGTGAGATCACAGCTCCTTTGCGGCCGATTATTTTGGGATGGAATTTAGGATTAACAGACATGGTCACTTTGAAGCTGCGCAGAGCCTGGAAAAGAAGGAAAACTTTGATTAGTGTCAAAACTATTCAGCGTTATGATGTCACATGAGAGTCTAGTTCTAAACACTTATGTTTGTATCCATTCTTTGTCTTACTGGAAACAAGTCCTTCCTGCTAAAAAACTATAACTGACTTTATTGAAGTACATCACTGTCGTCAAAATATTTCATGGTTAGATTTAATATTTCAACTTTTGAAACTTTTCATTTTAGTTCTTTAAGCATTGAATAATTTATTTAAATAATTTAATTAAACCATTCATACATGGAAAGATTGAAATTAAAAATGAAAAAGATCAGTTTTAAAATGAAATATATATATATTTAACAAAAAATATATATTTTTTATAGTTTTCTCATTTGACATGTTAAACTCAACCATTTTTTCCTGGTTCTGCATAATATTCTGATGACACTGATATACTTCCATTTGACCTGAGCAACACCGAGAGTTCATTGCTGATCACATGACTGCTGATTATTTGTGTTCTACTTTAAATCAGAGCTAATTCAAGGCATCCATTATCATGCTCTTGTACCAAAATCACATCTTTCATCTTTAGACGTCGTCAGAGCAGCGACAGCTCAAAATCAGCTTCAGATTTGATCTCACTTGGAGAAACTTTAAAAGAAATCTCTCTTCATTGCTGAACCTCTTCCTCACTTTCATCATCCGCCCGTTCATCTGAATTCATCATCCTTGATTCTAATTAATCTGGAAAAAAGAGGAAATTATCAACCAATTTTTCTGCAAAATTAGAATGCAGTGCAAAGTTTAAACAAAGATGGATGATTTGATTTGAAAATGTGCGATTCTGTCTCTGAAGCACATTAACCTAAGATAAGAGATAAGAGAATCCTTTATTGCACAGTGGGGGGCACAGTCTTAGAGGCCCCATCTTTTCTTCGCATAGTCATTAGATTCCAGACCCATTTTTCAAGTCTTTCAGCGACGGCAGTGTTCTCTTCCAGAATCTTGTAGACCACCTCTGATGTTTCCTCCACCTCTGATCGATGGGAGCAGCTTCTAAAGGTTTGTTCAGCAGTGGGACACACGGCTTTGCTTGTGCAGAGAAAGCCCTGCTGAGCCTCACCCGGTCCTCCTGCTCCGCCTGCAGCTCCTTGACTCGCTCCAACAGACCCCGCCTGGCTCGCTGCACGTTGTTTGCCAGCCCGGTCACCTTGATGATGTCCAGCTGCTTTTCAGGTTGCGGCACCCAGATGTTGACCTGCAAATGAACACACACAAATGGTCCAACTTAGAATCTTATTCAGTTAAAATTCTTTATTAGAGAATCCAATCGTCTCACTTCAAACTCCTCCATCATCTTCCGGATCCCGCTGCCCTTCTGACCAATGATGTAGCGGTGCAGCTCGTTGGACACGTCCATGTCCTCAGTCACGGGTACCAGCGCCTAACCACACCACAGTGAGCGGCACGTAACCCAGTCAAAGACATGAAGTGGAGTAACTACCAGCAGGGCTGCTTTAGCAGGCTCACACTTCTCTGCTCGTCCGCAGATGGTGATGATGTCACACTTGCGCGGCACAAACTCTGTGTCTGGACTGACGTCACCGTTTTCCTGAGAGAAGACATCCTGACCTGAGGAGAAACATCTTTGAGCCCAAATAATATTTAAGAAATCACATAGAGGAAGATCAGAGATGTTGTTTAAATCCCAAGGATAGTGTTCTCTTATCAAATGCTATAAATTTCTTATCAAAAAAGTTAATTATAGCTTATTTTCTTCTAAAGGTTTTACAGTCCCATCAGAATATTGATTTAATTTAACATGTTGAACAATTAACCTTTTGAATAAATGAATTATTCTGTTTCTATATTGAAATGATGAATGTTTTTTTAGAATAATTTTATTCAATCATTTGTGAATTTAAAGCCTTTTTTTTGTATCTCCTCTTAAAACACAATTTTATTTCCTGGCTTTTAGCACAGCAGGAGACTCTGCAGCTGTTTTTTGTGCCTTTTACTCATTTTATTTGGTATTATCGTATTATCTTAGTGTTTTTAACTGTTCTTATTTTAGTGATGTTTTTATGATCTTGTTCAGCACTTTGTGTCAACTGCTGTTGTTTTTAAAGTGCTTTATAACTAAAGTTGAATTGAGTTTAAACATTTTGTTTGATAATGAATGACAAATATGTTATGAATGTTTTGAATATAAAAATGGTGGCACTATGATACCTACATAAAATGTTGTTATTATAGTGCCACTTTTTGATATTGAACCTAAAAGACTAAATATCTGTAAAAATAAAAATAAAAAAATATATATATTTTTTTTTTAATATTTTTTAATATTTTGGACAATTTAAATTAGAATATCAAACTCTTTGTTTAAAAAAATAATTAAATTAATATTTAATAATAAGTGTTAAATTCCACTGTTGAGTATTCTGAAGGCACTGACATACTTCCATACATGTTTTTTAACTTTTATATTGTGTCCTATATGTCTGGAATCATATTTATTCTTTATTTTTTATATATTATCCTTTTAACCAGTGCGCCCCCTGGTGGTAACCAGTTACAGCTGTCATTATCAGTGTTTGTCACAAAAATTATAACAGCAAATAATTCCTGGTTAACTTTTGTCATGTGCTTCTTCAGGAAATGATTGGAATCTCATGTTCATGGAACTAATGTAAGCATTGACGAGAGTTTGTGGACTCTTTGTGATCAGGACCTGCAGTGCTGTCGTCTCTCTCCGGGAACTTAATCTGGACCTCGTGCTCCCTGGTGATGTGCTGGATGCGACAGCCTTTAGGTCCCATGATGGCCCGGTGGTACCTCTGTGGGATCGCTACCTCCACACTCACCTGAGACTCCTGCAGGTGAGATGAGGGCAGACGTCAACACAACATGTAGCGATGACTCAGCAACACTCTGATTATCCATCAACGCAGACTTTAATCTCACCAGGTCTTCAATTATTTCCTGTATTCGTTTCTTAGCCGCCTCAACACAGTCCTTGGCTCCCTTCAGAGTCACACGCTGGCTGTTGACTCCAGTACGAGGGAAACTCACAGCAATACCGCCGTATTCCTCCGCCAGCTCCCTTAGAACCTGACCCCTCCGACAAACAAAATGTCGATGATGACGAACATCCACCACCATGCTGTCCTCCACCACGTCGTCCTGCAGAACAATGTGAAGACGAGTTAAGAAAGCCATTCTCTTCAGTCTATCAGACTTCAAATCAAGATGTTCTATAACCACTTATTAACCAACCAACCAACTTAACATTTCTAGGAATTGTGTAATTTCAAGGAGACAAAAAAGTAGAGATGTGTGCCCACCAAAAAGGTTGATCTACACCAGACCGGGGCCACATGCTTTCAGTGTATCTATGAGTAAGTCATTTTATTTGTAAAATTGACCATCACGAGGCAAAGGTAGCAATTATTTTCGTTTTTTAGGACTTTTGCTCCCCTTTTCTTTCTGTTTGCTTGATGTCCCCTCACAAAAATCACTGTATCAAATGTGCCCCTTGAGGAAATTTAATTTACCACCATGATCTGATCTACACAGAAGAAAAATACGCTACTAAATTTGGTACCAGGTTTTTGACGAGGCTCTCCAGCTCCTTCTGGGCCTGCCGGACCGCCTCCTCCTTCCCGACGATGGTGATCAGTTCCTGCTCCATGTCGTCGGGCGAGGGGAAGATGATGCGAGCGCCAGTCCGGTCGCGAACCCGTCGAATGTTTGCGCCGCCACGACCAATCAGGAACTTATGGTATTCTGGTTTGGCCTGGAGCTCCGCGGTGAAGTTGTTGACTTGCTGCGTTGCCAGTTGGACGAGGATAAATAAGTTTCTTTGCTTATCAAAATAAAAGTAACCGACATGAACATTTCACACCATATTTATGTTGGTGAATCGCTCTTCATGTTTGTATAATGACCTATAATGATGCCAGCGTTTAAGATAAGATAAGATAAGAAAAGAGATTATAGATGTCAACAATTAGAGACTTCCAAGTAAAACCGATTTTAAAGAATTTGATGTTTTTGATGCAAGAAAACACACAAAAAAAATAGGATAGATTGAGCTGCCAAAATGAAAAGATATAAAAGATATTGCTAAATACTGCTAAAATAATTTGAGTTTGACACCCCTGATCTAATATAAATTTCATATTAGTGGAGTCAGTGTGTACATAAAATGTTTATAAAGGCTTGTTTGTGTCATTTTTTTGTTCAAGTACATTAAAGAAAAACACCGGGAAAGTAGAACCAGTAAACTATTGATGACGGTCTTTGAACTAACCTTTTCTTCAGCCAACTGGAGCAGCTGTTTCCGGGCCTTCTCCACTTCAGTGGCTGGTCCTCTGATGGTCACCTTGTCTGATCCAGAGCCTTCTGAGGGGAAGTGGATGTGGACACCACCACAGTCCTCCATGACGGAGCGCACCAGGCAGCCTTTAGAGCCGATCAGAGAGTTGTGCAGCCTGGCTGGGATGTTGACCTCCGCCTCTTTGATGTTGGCCTGCAGAAGACGACAGATGCAAATCAGGACATGACGTCATGTACAAGTTGATTTCTAAACATTCCTTTGTCTTAAAGAAATGGTTATAATGTGTTGGAAATCATGTCAGACCTTTTGTTTCCTGCCTTTATTTCCATGTTTAATTATAGCACCATGTGAGTCTGACTGACACGCACCAGTTCTCTCTGGATGGTAAGGATTCGATCCCTCGCAGCCTCACAGTTGATTTTCTTGCCTGTGATGACGATCATCTCCGAGTTGCTGTTCTCAGTCGGCAGGTCGATTTTAGTGTTGGTCTCTTCACGGATCTTGCAGATAAAGAAAGTGACATTTGTTACTGGTCAGAATGTTAAAGAAAGATAGTTAATTATAACAAATAATAACACAATTTAATTTTTTGGGGTTTTAACTTTACAATAATCAGAGCAAGTAGATATTTTATCTTTGTAAATATTTGCTCAGTCACTATGTAATAAATACATAGACAAGAGAAGGAAATCTATATTATACAAGTCTATACTTGCTATTACTATCAACTAGATGAACAGGAAGGAATAGAAGACACCAATGTGCATCTTTAGGTTAATAATTTCACATTTTTTCTCTAAGAGCTGAATTGCAATGAAAGAAGATTGTTCAGTGCAGTCAAAAAAAAGAGGATTAAAAATATAAGACTAAGTGAGAAAATAAAATAAATAATAAGACAATAGCTGTGAACACATTGCATTACAATCATTGAAATAATGGCTTGAATCATTTTAACATCATGTTAACATTAACAATTTAAACAATAACTTAAAAAACTCTTTAGTAAAGAAGGACAC
This sequence comes from Callionymus lyra, assembly GCF_982586985.1. Lineage (NCBI taxonomy): Eukaryota > Metazoa > Chordata > Actinopteri > Syngnathiformes > Callionymidae > Callionymus > Callionymus lyra. The sequence goes on along the minus strand of NC_141821.1, from coordinate 35,797,126 downwards.
AAACCCAAGTTTATGTTTGTATCAATGTATACCTCTTGATCCTTGAATGAATACAACATTAGAAACCAGACACTAGCTTAAGCCCTATTTGTTTTATTTCTTAATGGAATTGCATAAGAACTTTTAAATGTATTTCTCCCATAAAAAAATATTCTTTGTAGTATTAAAATATATTTCTTATAGCTCATTTTGTGGGTTTTATTTGTATCCATATGTGGTGCTCCCTTTTTTAAAATTATTTGTATTATTATTATTATTATTACTATACAGTTTCTCTAAAGCAAAATCTCAGGGTTTTACTCTATTTGAAATGTATTTTATTATAATAATTTATTTATTTGTGTATACTTTCTTTTTAAAGCTTTAATTTTTTTCAATCAAATGTGTAGCCAACTACTAAAGACCACAATTGTATAAAAATTGAGGAAATATTGAAGAAAAACTGATGCGGAGAAAAGAAACCCTAAAGGTAAGGTAAGGTAAAACTTTATTGATCCCTCAGGAGGTCTCCTTTGGGAAATTGTTTTTTACCAATAGCCAGCAATTTTTCATAAACAATAAAAAATAATACATAAAAAATAAAGTAAGAAGAACATAAAGAGGAAGAACAAGATGACACAAAATGAGGGGACATCACTTTTTTCACAGTTCCACGGGAGAAAATAATGTTGACAAGAGAAAGATGATTTTGAGGGAAAAAGAAAACAGAAATATGTCAATGGCGACAACGTCAACAAACAAATCCTACCTTCTTAATGTTGGAGCCGCCCTTGCCGATGATGTTTTTGTGGAACTGTTTGAAGATGGGGACCGACAGGCTGAAGCTATTCTCGATCTTCAAAACAAGGTCAGCGTTAAACTTTTGTCTGGTGGGTGTTCAAGGAGCTGCAGGTCATACCAGCTCAGAGATGACTTTCTGGAGGAATTTGCTACATTTCTCCACCTCGTTCTTCGGCCCTCTCAACTGGACAATGTCGCTCTTCTGAGCTGGGTCTGGGAAATTGATGATGACCTTGATATACAGATGTTGAATTAGCAATTAGTTAGTTTGGTGCGAGTGGGCATAAAAAGATAACTGTTCACCTCAGGAAACTTATCACGAACTTCCTTAATCTTTTCTCCCTTCTGGCCGATGATTGTCCGATGCAACCTTTGTTCCACTATGAGGTCTTTAGTGCGCTCGTTTTCCTGAAATGTCATCAGCATATTTTCACAGGGATAGTTTTTTGATGATTTTATGAGTGTAAAATGATTCTGGAATCTCTTCTCACCATTCTCTGAACCATCTCGATGAGTTCTTGCCGAGCCAGCTGGACTCCCTTTGGATCTCCCTCAATCCGGACAAGACCACTTCGCTCAGAGTCCTGCGGGATTCTTACGGACACTTTGTACTGCTCTTTAATCCGGTTTACTAGTGAAGGAAAACAAAGACACTGAAGTTGATTATATGAATGTATTTTTCATACAAAACAATAAATAATGATTTCTTCACTTTCGTAAAGCCGTTACAGAATTGTGTGTTGGCTCAATACAAAAATTAGACTCTCTGGCCGGGAATCCAACTTTGGGTTAAAAGACTTGGTATTTCCGAGTTCTTATAGCTTGTAATCCCACACATGTTCCTTTTCTCAAATATAAATAATTAATAATCGTTAGTAATAATTAATCCATATGCTGTGTTTTATAAAGTCAAGTCAAAGTTTTTTCTTTCTATGCTAGTTCTGAATGGAGTCGGTGCATGAAATATGTTGTTTAATTTGTTTGTAAACATTTAATTATATAAACAATATTTTGCTTCTACTTAGTGTTACTATCAATTGACTCTCACTAGTAAAGCTCTGGGCCACAAAACACTTATTTTATTTATGCCTTGAAGGAGATTGATCACAACTCACTGTTAGCCCCATTTTTTCCAATCAGGTGTCTGTGGAAACGCTGATCAATGATGACCTCAGTGTAGTCCATCCTCACCAGCTGCACAAAAGACTTTTGTTACTCATCGAATTAAAATCCAACAGAAACTCTTATACAATAAGACAATAAAATACACTCATGACTGTTTTGATCTTTATATGTATATATATAAAAAAAACTACCTTTGTTTGCCTAATAAAATGTTTCCATCAATAAAAGTGTAGATTGGCAAGTGTGTTTTTATGTGTTAAGATCTTCAAACTTGAAAGTCTGTGATTAAAACAAAAACAAAAAATCATCTAAATTGAGTGATATCCATGTTATTTTACCATTGAAAGATACATTGATACACTGATCAAAATGGTAACAAGAAGCTGAATTTAAGTTGAGATGATTCAAAATAATAAGTGTAAATTATGTGGAAAAATGTCTCTTGTTAACATCCTATTATCACAACATATTTAATTAGTTGACATGGAGCAAATACTTAAATTAAAATAAATATATGAATGAAATAATCTATGCTGAAGAAAAATGATTATTAAAGAAACTGATTTTTTTCAGTGTACACATTGTGTTGGTTCAGGTTTAGACGTAAACATTTTATGATAAGATCCTGATGAGAAAGGGTTTTCAGGTGTCAGAGAAATGATTCCGACCAGTAAGAGGTGTACTGACCAGGTCCTTGATGATCTCCTGGATCTGTGTCTGAGCTTGCTCCACCTCCTCTGTTGGACCCTCCAGGCTAATGCGCTCCTCGCCATCTGTGAATTCTATGTGAACCTGGAGACGATCACAGACACAAGGGAAAATAGATCAACCATTAAACTCTCTCATGAACTCTTTGGCAACAGCCTTCTAAAGGCTCCATCCCTGTTAGATGAAGCAGTAACCCAGATTAATGCAGAGGATATGCTGACGCTGCAATAACTCACCCGCGGCAGCTGTTGCGTGATCCTCCCGATGTTTTGACCTTTCTTCCCAATGATGAAGCGATGCAGCCACGCTGGAGCAGTCACTTCCACAACCATCACACTCTTTGCCTGAACAGTGGATTAACATTGAATCTCCTCTGATCATGATGACATTTACTTATGAATACATTTGGTTTAACACGCGTCTAACCTTGGCATAGACTTGTGTGAGAGCAGGTCCAAGTTTATCAGGCTCCCCTCTCAGGATGATGGTCTCTGACCCCGAGTCTAGTGGAGGCATTTCCACAGAAACCCCTGTGACCTCCAGTATCTCCTGCAGAGTGTTGCCTTTAGGGCCGATGATGTATTTGTGCTGCGACTTCTTCACCTCCACTGAGATGGTGATCGTCTTTCTCTTCTACGGACCAAATGCGTTTGTCAAGTACAAACATTACTAATGTTCATAGTTAAATGACGTCACCTTGTCTTCATAGATGGCTCGGATTCGATTCAGCGCCAGAGCGACGGCCTCCTTCTCCCCCGTGATGACAATTTCTTCCTTGTGGAGGCTTGGAGGAGGGATGCTGATGCGAGCGCCTGTCTCCTGGCTCAGTTCTTGGACCAGCCGATTGTGGGCACCAGCTATGAAGGGGTGGAAAGCCTTCTCTAGAGACAGACATTCTACCGCACGCTTGTCCTGTAAACACGAGAGAAAAGACAGTCGGTCAATCAGGTACTACCATTGTTGATGAGAGCAACCATTTGTTGCATCACAGCACATCTTCAAAGCGTTTAAAAGAATGGCAGACCTGTTCAACTGAGATCAGTAGGATTTCGTGACGGGCCTTCTCGATCCCCTCCTTCGTGCCGGTGATCCGTATGTTGGTGCTGGGGTCATCAGGACGTGGAATGGCTATCTTGGTAGCAGTTCTTAGTTCCAGCTCCTGCAGCTTCTCGCCGTTCTTGCCGATGACAAAGCGATGATGCTCCTTAGGGATGGAGACTGTTGCAGAAGCCTGAACAAGCAAAATGGTTGAAATAATTCCAATTAAGGATCTGTTATACACCTCAGACACTTAAAATGAGTGGGAATCGAGCGACAACTAAAAACTAACTATAGTTAGTTAGGTTCAAAAGATGAACGTTGCAAAACAATTTGATGTGATGCATATGTCATTACATCTAAATTCATTCAAAATAAAGATGTCTCATACTTAAAGAGCACGAGAGCACCTGAAGAAGAACATAAGAGTATAATTTTGCTACCCAAACTAGGAGGAAGTCCATGAAATGTGTAATTCCAGATGTGGATCTTACCTGTGTCTGCAGCCGAGCAACAATTTCCTTGCGGGCTTTCATGACAGATTCCAACTTTCCTGTGACCATGATGGATAAACCTTGGTCTTTTGCCAAAGACAGCTCAATGTGGGCTCCTGTGCGTTGCATGATGTCCAGGAAAACTTTGGCTTCCTCGCCCTCCCCAAACTGGCTGTTATCTTTGTATCGTCGCTCCTCTAAGGGAACGTGGAATACCTGGAAAAAAGGGAACCTCAACTGAACCATAAAATATTATAATTAATTAAAACCATCTTATAATTGGCAGTGGATTGTTTTCTAACTTTGTGTGAAAGACTGATATTTGTCAACCACAAAATGTTTTTTCATCATCAAATGTTATATTTAACATAATGCTTTCAGTTTATCATAATTATTAAAAGTGTTGCAAATGCCTTAAGACTGACCTGGGTGATGACAGAAGCTATGATAGGCCTGATCTTGCTCCCCCATACTGGCGCTGGCTCCCCTGCCCTCTCCCCTAGTGTCCCCTTTTCTGGGAGTGGAGGGAATGCCTCAAGGTATGTTGGGATGTAGGCCTCATCCTCTGGGACACAGCCTGCAGGATCAGAGATGGAGAAGGTGTTACCTCCACATGGCTTCATCTGATCAAGGTGAATGAGAACATTACCGGTCATTTCCTGGTCCTTTAGGCCACTGCGATGCTCCGCAAAGCTCTCTGGGGTCAACACAGCAACCGAGCTCATGGTTCAAGTCTTATTCCGCTGTTCACACTACACAAAAATGATGGTTTATGGGAAAAGATGTGATGAATGAAATAGATAATGATAAAAATGTTGTTTTTTTTAATTAAAAATCTTGAAAGGGAATTGTTTTAAGTGTTCTGTCATATTGTCAATCATCAACTTCTGAGCTGACTTGCTGGCATCTGAAGAACAGCTCTGCATGTGTGAATCCCCGGCAGAACGACTGTCATCCCAAGAAGCTCTAATTAAGGCTTCACATGTTTTGACAAACAATAAACCCCTGGGGACCAGGCTGGCACATGATGATCCAGCCATGATCTAAAAAAGACATGCAAGTCATCTCTAATCTTCTGAGCTCAAAGTGGCGAGAAACACATGTATTTCCATTTCATTGTAATGTTGCAGAAGGGTATGTTTATCACATGGTTTCACATCATCTCAACATATTATTATTGTTGACCAGAAGAGTCCAATTTTAAGTTCTCTTTGGAGCTGCAGAAATGTTTAATCGTAACTCTGGACTAGCTTCCTCTTTTTGTCTGTCAATAAATGTTTGCAATCCATCTGGTACATACGTTACAAAACCAGTAATGTAAACATATTGATTTTAAGTGTTGAGTGAGTTGAATATCAACCACAATATAACAATCCACATTAAAGGAAGTCCAGTGTTAAAGATTATGAAATGACTAAAATGATTTTGTTGTCGTTTTGTAGTATTTAGAAAACATAAAGAACACATTAGGGGAGTTACATTAACCAACAACGTTTTTTATCGTCAAAGTCTGAATAGTTTAAATATTGTTTTCAACGATGTCTCGAAAGTGACCCTGGTCTAGAAAGGCGCTATATAAATAGAGATTATTAATTATTATTATTATTAAACTATTCAGACTTTCAAATTTTGGTTTTATTTAATTAGTATTAAAACGTATTTTTTAAACCAGCCTTTGGGCAACATCAGTGTTTTTTATTGAAGGCTAGTTGATGCTCACATGAAATATGTTGGTTATTTTGCTACAATTCTCGAAGCTCTAAATATTGGACTATGTATGTTGGAGAAATTCTGCGTGGTCTGATGAGGCCGATTCCTCTTAGACAGTCAAAGATCAAGACAAATTTGCTGCAAACAAGATGATAATATAATCTTGTTCATGACAATGTCGTTCCTGTAAACTACTTCTAACACAAGCAAGACCGCTATAACTATATTATAGAGTATATAGACTTTGCAGCAGCTACACAATGCAAAATAAATTGAAATCTGTGTTTGTTCGTTTTTGAAATAAGGAGAGTTTTTTTCACCACATAAATCAAATCATATCTGGCTGAGAAAAATACTCTTCATAAACCTTGAGATACAATCTGTAACTAATTTAAAGAAAACCAACAGATTATAGAAAATGGACTATTTAAAACAATTTCCTTAACATGAGCTTACCTGCAAAAGGTCAAATACCAGAGAGTCCGTCCAGTTATTGGCTAACGTCTGAGCTTCAGTTTAATTGTTTGTTTTTTTCAAGCGTCTGGATAGAAAAAACAGAAAGAAATGCTAGAAGTCAGTTACCACTTGCTATCATAACGCAATGTAAAACCATATAAATTGCTCATTTGGGAATTTCGATTTCTAATATGCAAGAAAATATGTTCTGACCAAATATATATGAGGATGTTTTAAATCTCTAAGGACGTTTTAAACTAAATCAATCCCAAGGAAGGACAGTGCCTCACACAACTTGTGTTTTTAAACACTTTAGTCACAGCCATTTATGAAGTTCTGAGAAATAAAACCCTGATCAAGTGCAAAAAAAGCAGTCAAATAGGACAACTCTTATAAAATAATTTCACTTTAAGACCAATTAGTGACTTTCTAGTAGAAGTTTGTGTATTTGTTCGTGACAAAAAAGAATGAGGGTGAACGCCGAATCAAAGCTCAGGTCTCAAGTTCATTTTTTTGACAATTAAAATAATTCATTCTTATTTTTCGTCAGACCTTGCACGGGTAGCAGGAATAGTATCGTCACAATGTGGAATCTTGTTATCCCTCTTTCATAACTATAGCAAAACTAGATGTACATTTGTGGAGGCAGGTGTTATTAGAGTTGCATTATGTCAGCTATCTGACTTAAGATACACATTCACTCCATGTTTATTTTCCACCTGCCAGATAATAAATAACATACCGTTTTAAACCGCTATCATGTATACTACATGAATCCAAATGCAAATGTTCAATTATTGGTCTAAAAAAAATCACACATTTCCAGGGTTAGTGTATGACGAAGAGATTAATGCAAGCATCTTAGCTCGCGCCTCATCAGACGCTCGCGCTGATGCTAGCCGAGGATCCTCGTCCCGTTAGCTTAACGGCTAGGTCATCATCTGAAACCAGATGCACATCCCATGCAATTGAGCACATTTTCGAGAAAATTGAACACATCCTTCCGGTCAAAATGATTCTAAATAAGAATATTTTTTCTTCTAATCTGCAATGAAAGCCACACAAGGCTATAAGAGCAGCTCCTGCTCAGTGACTGCGGGCTACTAACCTGCTTATTCATGAACAATTCAAATGGACCTGCTTCCTCGTTCACAAAATCAGATGATATGTTTTCATCAGCAATATGAATGGAAATAAAAAACAAAATTCAAACGCGTGAAAGCTTACCTTCTAGAGAGAAACCGTGGCGGAGGGCGTGAGTTTGACAGGTGATGGAGTAAACACACACGTGATTGGTCAACAAGCATTTCCTCTGCCGGCGGAATGATACGCGGATGCACCACGAGAGTAGAGAGTAGAGTATAAAGCATCTGCCGCAGTATTATTACGCATACGGCAGCATCCCTGTTAAATAGACCTACCTTATTTTAATCCGTTCGTTTTGAGTCCATTTATATGAATCTAAATATTTACCAGATGGCAATTTAACGGTAAATAAAAATGCAATTATTTATTGGATTGAATATGGAATACATTGTTTCAGTCCACCTAACCGGCTCTACTTCTCATTCATAATGGCTGGTTTCCTGTTCGTCGTGTGAGTCGTAAATAAAGCAAGATATGAAGCTCCGTGAATTTCAACCCATTAGATTTATAACGCAGAAATAAATCCACCTGCAGCTCAGTTATAATGTGCAGAGAAAACATGAAACAACGCCCAGTTTGGTAAATCACTATAAAACAATTGTGCATTTTTTTTGTAATTTTATTGACTTTAGACCTTGTACATGTGATACTATAAGTGGGTTTATAGCTCGCTTGGCATTATCCGTACCTGTGGACACAGATGTATTTACTTAATTACTACAATATTTTAAACCCGAATTTAACGAGCGTCTTCACGAGAATGAAATTCCAGCCCGCTAGATGGCGGAAGTAAACTATTCATTTACAATGTTTCCCACAATAATAACCTCCCTTGTAAACAAATACACAATGCTTTTGTGTAATATATATTTAATCGCGTTTACTGTGGCAGATTATGCCATGTTTGTGCTAATGTTTTTGTTTTCATAATTAATGTGTGATCAAAACGTAATTATTTATTGTATTCATTCACAATAAACGAATGGATTAAGGTAAATAATAAGAATGGAAGAATAAACGTCTTGTTTCATTTATTTTTATCTTATTTATTTTAAGGTCGGACTACCCACAATTATGAAAGTTCAAACCGGAAACACTACATGCATCGGCCGCTTGACGCGTGTAGTCATGGGGGTTGTTTCTGTGGCCTCCTGTCACACAAGCTGCTGCTGGTAACAAAGGAGAGACAACAGAAGAAGGATGTGCGCTGCTCATGCTTCCACTTCCACGGCCGGACACAGGGCTATTCTGTTTTGTTGATATATTTTAAACAACATTTTATTCCAAGTCCAAAGACGCGATAAAGTTTTTACTTTAACCAGGTGCTTTAAAAAGGTGGTTTGCAGTGATCGGAAGGACACTGGACTTTCAACGCAAACCCCGAATGGTCGAGCATTGATTTCCAGTGAGGACCAGATAAAAAAGGTGAGTGAAAATAAATACTAGTGGTATTATTATGTGTCAGAAATGAAATATGAGTAACTTCCAGTCACTGTTCGGTTGACCTGCGGATGAGCGCACCTGTTCTATGAAGGCTTCATGTTGGGATTTAACAATGTTTTCTGTAGAACTCAGACGCTTAAGTCACCGTTTGTTTCTTCATATCAATCATAATAATGTTTTCAACATGTATTTTACATTGACCATGTTCTATTTTTAAATGCCATACTGTAATATCCTGCAATCAGATATTTTTTAGGATCTTTTTTACGAATGTAAAACTTTATTTTGTTATACAGCTTAACATTCAACCATAACACTGTAACGTGATCTTGTGTTTGTGTCTGTTTTCATTTTCCGACACACCTTTTACTTTCCTCTTCCTGTCCAACGTGGAGCTTCCAATCTCACTGATCTTCATTGCAGCTTATCTTTAATATTTTTATTAAAGTACTTGGTTTTTTTAACCATTCATATTCTCATCAGATAGTAGACTGGATAACACTTTCATCTCTTCACACAAGACTCACACATGGGAAGTATGTAAACATACTTGGCTTTTAGAAGGACAACTAGCACTAGCTAGAAGAATGAGTGTCCCACTGACCTGTAAGAAGAAGATGTTATTCAGGTCCACCAGACTGAAGGACAGAACTATTGAAATAACCAGGTCAAGAGAGACAATCGGGACAAAGAGGTGCCAAGATGGCTGTTGTATTAGGGCACCTGTCTTCACAATCAAGATGAGTAGCCCAGTAGGCTTATTTTAAACCTGATGCATTACCATACTTCTCTACGAAACACTATAAACCAATGTTTCAGTTTTCAATGGTCTAAGAGATCTTTTTCTCATTTTTCAATGACAAGGGACCAGATGGAAGAGGAGATGTTAAAAACCCTAATCATTTTAAAATGGTCTTAACCTCCGGAATGCAACTTGACACCTTGTTTGTCTCATTATTTCAATACTTCTGAAGCTACAGCTCCTCTCCAAACAGGTCCTTCAAGCTGGAGTACATTTCTCTGGACTCCTGGTGTTGACTTATGAGAGCGTGAGTGCATCACTGCCTCGAAGGTGGTCTATTTACCTTCCACGATATAGCAGCAGGTTAAATCTCCTATGATTCTTTTCTTTAATGTTCACTTGAGAGACACTTCTGTGGAACAACTTACTAACCAATAATGGTGGCAGTAATAAGATCAAAAATGATTTCCCACTTTAGCTGTTACTGAAGTATCGGAATCAGATTTAATTTCGCCCCCTGGCCTAGAGATTTGTTACCACCTAAGCTGGGAAAATATCCACAGTAAGGCATACTGAATTTCTGCCTTGGTTAAAACACTCTCTATGTCCAGTGTCAGATAGCTACACAAGGATATTTCTTTCAACCCTAAGAAAATGCATTTTAGGAAAATGTTGGTCAGCCTAGTGGATTGTTTTACCATTTACCATTGTAAGTCAAATACTAGTGCTAATTTGCGTCCTAAAGATCCTGTCCACGGATGGAAACGGGTGTGGCATCAGGGATTTGTGAGTGATATCAGTGAAAATGTGACTCATGTGTTGATAGTTTATGAGGAAGAAGATTGAAGAATAAAAATGTATCAGTAGATGCTAACAAAGGATTCCATGTCTTTTTTATTTGAAGTGTAACATTCAGGAAACAATGATGACTTGACTGTCTATCTGTTCAGATTGACAGTTTGGACACTGTTGCTCCCATTTGCTATTTGTTGACACCTCTATTGAGCTTTTGGGTTTCAATCAGTAGGTATAACCGCAAAAAGCCTTTAGAAGCATTGGTAGTAAACTCTCCAGTGGAAAGTCTGTCTGCAGTGAAGCTATGGCCATAGAGTAGAGACGATAGTTACTGTTTGTCTCGTGTTCCCTGAACTTTCTTCAGAGAGAAATATGATGACCTGAAAACCAAGCTGACTCTACTATGACTGCATGTTTTCACTGACATAGAAGCTTGTTTACGTTGAAAAGACAAGAAATACAACATCATAAATGTGTCTTGGGATATCACGTTTCAGCCAAAGTGGTCGGTTATATATTGTTTGTGTACTCATCAAACACAAGTTGTTTGTTCTTATAACAAATATATGTGCAGGGGTGTGAACTCTCTACTGAGCTAAACATTGGACCTACTGGTCAAAGTTTTTGATTGAAAACATGCTACTAACCATGTAGTTTTTGTCTAACACACAATTAAATACAGTGTATTTTCAGTCCTGAATAAACATACCATGTTCAATTCAGAGATGGTTTTGGTTTTACTTTTGAATTTGATTATTATCTGACAGGAAATTAAATTGTAATCTTGAATATCTTCAAGCGAGAACCTGACCTGACACATTGTAATGAATTTCTTTTGTAGATGCAGTTCCTTCTTGATGAGTAAGGCTGTTTTTTTTTAATGATGCTGCCTTGTATTTAGTTAACTATTACTTTCTTATCATCTTATCGACAATAATGGCTTACATGGACTATAGTAAAGGCTTGGCTCTACATTTGTTCTTTCTATTTCATTATGTCCACTACCATCATCAAATCTTCCTTATTTTTAATGTAGGTTTAAACCAAGTGTGCTGTTTCCAGCTATTTCTCAAGTGGTATCACAAAAGGTAAATCTGCCTAAGGGTCTAAAGTTAGTGCAAAGTCAAAATGGTGGATCGGAGAAGCAGAATTGCACCTTCCTTTACAGATCAAGAATATAATAATAATAACAAAGATGTCTGTCTCTGAGTTCATCAGATCTTTCAGACCAGATATCAGCCTTATCCGCTCCATTCTATTTCCCTTCTTATTGTTGATGATCAGTTACTGAAATAAGTGTTATTCCTCACTCCTACAGGGCAGTGTTGCAATCTCTTGCATGTCATAGGGCCTCTACATTGACTTTCTATGTTGAAGTTCAAGGCATTCGTCGGTTTGAACACTATTAAGATTTGCTTTTCTGTTTGTTTTCTAGCAACCAAATACTAGAGTACTTTAGCTTCTTAAATACTCCATAACATGGGGAACATATTCAAGTAAAACCAAACTGTTGAAGCAGCAGTCAGATGAGTTTTGTATAATATTCTGGTGTAAACAGATCCGAGGCAGTACAGCTTCTTTAAACAATCACCCCTGATATTTAGTGTGTGACTGGCTGAACCTATAATGTTTGTCTTGCCTACACAACCAGCTTACTAAGTGGTATTTCACTTACATCTTTCTTGGCCGTAGTCCTATTTGGTTTGCTGTAGGATTATTTGCAACTGCCATAAAATGTAGTCATATTTTCTTTAAATTCTTTGTGTCATACATGAAAGAAGTATGCCCAGATGTCCCTGCTATGTTTGTCCGGCATCACTGGCATGTGATCATATGCTCCATTTGCAGGATGACTCATAGAATGAGTGGTTGTGGTAGTCTTGCATCATAGTGAAAGGAGAAGGCCTAAAGAAGTGTGCAATGACTAACCTTTGAATATAGAAGTACGTCAGTGTTGGCCAGCATGTAATGTAGGGTAGATGATAACCTAAATGTTGAGAAGCAACAATCATTTTGATGCCTTCTCTTAACTCTGAAAACTGAAATATGTTTTTGGAATTGATTTTCTTTTAAAACAAAGCAGTTCTGTTGGAGGTTGTCTTGGCTTCTTCAACATCACAAGGGCAGCTGCGCCTGAGAAACGGCCTTCTTGGCATAGTTAGGGGTTGTTACTATGGGTGTGTATTGGCAGGAATCCAGTGATTTGATACATTTCACCATATAGGGGAGTCGACCTTATCCTCTCATCCTCGGTCATCGCCATCGTGTTTCTGCTGTAAAACTATTTCAGATGGATATTTTGCCCAAAGTGTTGTATAATACGATCAGTGTCTGAGACTGGTTGGTAAGAAATCAGGTTCCAGTTACAGTTGGACTGCTAGCAGTGCATACAAGTCAAAAGTATATATTTTGATTTTTTTTTTCTTCCTGTGTAAGTAATTACACAGCAATTGCATGTATCAACATATTATCTTTTGATATAATTCATTGTCCTAATTTCTTTCCCCAAAGTATTTAAACATTTCAATTACTATTGTGTCATGTGTATTAATGCGTGGCGTGTATGTCTGCTCTGCAGTTGTCTGTACTCCCTCGTACAATGATTTAGTTGGAAGCTTTGGAAAAGTGGTATTGTACTCAGTCATTTATGTATATAATGTTTTTGTCTTGAACGTTCCAAAAGGCATCACAACATCCAAAAATTTGAGATTTTAGTCAAATATAACACAGACATACACAATGGCCTGAGTGATTTCACCAGTGTCGGAGAATAAACATATGACCATAGAGCCTTAGATGTATCCGTATTAAATCTTACACAATTCAAATTAGAAAAGAAATCTAAGGACCTTAGATTATTTACGACATCATCATTTGAATGCATATTTTCTATAGTATTTTTCGTATTGTTGTTACATTTGTGCCTCAAATATAAAACTTATATTTTACTGCTCTTGCCTAGAAGTCAAAATTACTTTTAGTAAAATGTCACTTTGCATCAGATTTATGGATGAAAATGTATTCATTAATTTATCTGGATAATCAGGACATGAAAATCTTATCACTGCCATGAAAAGGGATCATTTAGACGGCATGTCAATCGATAAAAATTCAAGTGGATCCAGAAATGAAATGTAATGTGCTACGAAGACATCCCAGAATGAGGGAAAGAGCTGACCAATGACAGTCTTATCGGCATCACCCACATGTCAGCCCGTTATATCGAAGCTGAACATGTTGAAATGAAAGTGCAAGATGCATAGAGAACCAGTTTTCCCTCGTGCCCTGATTTATGATTAACATGTGGATTTGAACAGAATTCACTTATTCTGTAAAAATAAAAGGAAATGTATTCTGTAAATGTAATATGTGTTTATGTTTTACATCTGTGCATCAAATGTATCCAATCTTCACAGCGTCATCACTATTATATAAGTTACCCATTTGCTGCTTTATTCTTGTTAAACTTCATATTAAGTCAACCTTCTCATTTTTTGAATATTAAGTAGTGGTGTGTAGAATACATATTAGTGATTTTTTTGTTGTTGTCTTACACAAAAAGAATGTTGCTGTTTTCATGAACTCTACTCTTTCGGTTCTCAGGGAAGGATGACGCATTTATGTTGACATTTGGCTTCAAGCTCTGGCTTGGAGTTAAACACGCCATTGGAAACGACCAGAAGCCTCCCAGCAAACTGAATCACCTCTCCTCATGGCCAAACCCAAACCTGAAATCCCTCCCAAACCGTCAACACAGGCCATCTCCTCTCCCGACGGGGAGAAAACTTTGCCGCCTTCTGATGGGAAGGTCAAGCAGATCGTGAACAAGTTCAGCAAAAAGCAGGATGGTCCGGAAAAACCCAAAGAGAAAAGGACCAATGGTGGGACAGATGCCTCAACAAGTCGAGTTAAACGGCTTCCCACCATCAAGCCCAAACCAGGCCGAGCCAGCCTTCAGCTCCAGCTCTCAGGGGAGCAGGCCCCCCCACTTCCCATGAAGAGGAGTCGCATACTGAAGAGACAAACGGAGAGTGAAGGGTCTATGGACGGCGTTCTTGTAGACGGAGCACGATCAGGTAGTCTTCGTTCAAGTTTAAAATCCAACTATTGTGAATGTATTACTTCTCACTTTAATAAAGGTCGTCAGCATGACTTTTCATATTATGGAGGCCTTGAATGCATAGTTAAATAACCAAGCTCAACAGAATCACTTCCATGTTCCTGGGATCGGTGCGTGAGGTCTGCAGAAGTGAGCACTGAGTCTGAGTCGTCACTAGAATGTGAACTGTAGACGGTTAGTGGGTGTGGTGCGCCCGGGCACGGCATCTGTTCCAGAAATCATAAACAGGTTTGATCACCTGTGCAGCTAAACATTAACTCGTGAATATGAATTGGTCTGTGCGAGAGAAACAAGCAGAGAATTGCTTTTGCTAACTTAAAGCAGTAAATGGTATTTCATAAGTGAATATGCCTGGAATTCCTATTTTATGTTTGTGTTGGTTAGTGACGATTCCACTCCTGGAGCAGTTATACTAGTACAATGGTTTAAGTACTTAAGAAGTTAACTTTTAAAAACGGTACTTAACAGTAGAAATCTGTTAAAATTATAAACCAGCAAAAATAATTCTACAATCAGTCATTATATGGAACAATTTAAAACAAGAAAATCTGTTTACATCAATGTAGGTGTTGAGACATTGTCTACCAGCAGTTCTGCCTGAAAATAATATAAACCATACTA
This sequence comes from Callionymus lyra, assembly GCF_982586985.1. NCBI lineage: Eukaryota > Metazoa > Chordata > Actinopteri > Syngnathiformes > Callionymidae > Callionymus > Callionymus lyra. Next base: position 35,781,948 of record NC_141821.1, on the reverse strand, counting down.
TAATATCCTATCAGTTTAAAAAATGTTTTATTTATTATAAGTATGGCGGGGACATCACATATCACACAAACGTACCGCCTTTAACAACACAAATGGCAGCATTGTTAAAAAAAAATGCATTAAATGAATGTTTGTTTTTGTAACTTCGTGTTTGTTTGTGTGTCTCTCAAATGACCTCCTGCACCTTTAGACCCAATACCATGTTTACTGAGTCTGTATAGATCTGCAATATAGATCCAGTTCTATTTCTGTTATTTTAGGCGTGCATTGCTAGTTTTAGTTGGTGCTTTTTACAATAATATCAGCCAATCAAATTAAATTATGAAGATACTGTATTATATCCAAATGTTTCATTTATTCTCAGAATCTTCTTATTTTCCTTTTCAGATTTTCTTTTATACAAGTTTTTGTACAATTGATCATGTCTTTTGTGCTAAATCATTCTGAAAAGAAAGGTTGGCACACAGTTTGTATTTGATGACAGAGAACTTTACATTCTGAGTGCAATGATGATGTTTTTTCATCCACTTAACTGAGTTTAATTTAGTTTTATAACACTTTTGCTCTTAATGGTTTTCCAATTCTTGGAATGCAAATGTAAAGTTGTCACCTCTAATCTACTTTAGTCTGAGAAAAACAACAGCCCATTGTAACACCTCAGCGTTATGTAATGTTACGTCATTTGAGAGAGTAATGAGTGTGGAATGACTGCTTTACTAGCCTGAGCAAACCTTGTTTCACAATATACATGTGTATATATATATATATATATATATATATATATATAATGTTGGCCCAGTGGTTGGGGACCTATGCTATAAAACAATTACTGAAACTACTAGATACAACACCTAGTGAAGAGAATTGTAGTAGAAGAGCGACTGACAATCATATACTCGTAGGAACTAACTAGGGACAAAATATTACAATAACGAGTAAAAATCCATCAAATCAATCAATCTGATTTAAAAAATAAAGAATGTCAAAAATCTAGTTCAACAACAAAACCAAAAACTCTGCTCAAATTCCTTTAGTTGTTCAGGTATTTTCCCCAAAACGACTTGTTTGAGCTGTAAAGCTGGAGTGACCTGCGTAGAGTTGATGTCTTGCAGAGTCGCATGAGTGAAGTTTAACAACAAAATAACATGCGGCACATCATGCCAGATAAGCATGTTAAAATATTTTAGCATAAAGTCGGAAGAAACTATAAAACTGATTATCTCAAAATGTTTCTGCTATTAGTTTTTACTCCTTTTCATCAGTCTTTACTGTTTACTTTCTCTAAAACCAGTGAAAGTTATTTAATTTAAATTATTTCCCCCCCTTCCCCTTGATGTTCTTCATTATTTTATAAGCTAGTTCAATTTCAAATTAGTTAAATAGGTAATATTATTAATATCAATGTTTATTTAATATCAATATTAAACATTTTTTGTTTCTTCTTCACAAGATTATTAAAAAATGTTTTTAATGATTTGACTGATGATAATCACACAATTACACATCAAAGTGTATGAAATTCTGTAATAGTTGATCAAGTAAGAAATAGTTTAGCTTGTTTTTTTAACTCCTACTAGGATCACATGCTTTTTCAATTCTCATTTATATCATCTTTTGTTTTGATATCCCTCACAACAGTCCTTAAATCTATAGGTGGACCTCTAGGAAGTCTTCACCAGGCTCTATATAGTCTGCATCAGTAGTTGACAAGAGCACTTAGTGCTTCATGTGACGATGAACTGCTGACAGAGTGCAGCAGTTGGGAAAAGAGCTGATGGGAAAACTACTGAAAATCAATGGGGATGTTGAGGGTCCATCATCTCAGGTTGCACCAAATAATGCATGTCCATCTCTGCTTCTCTCTCTGGATACAGAACCAGATGGAAAGGAGTTTGAGGTCCCACTGACGGCAGGAGGAGAGGCGAAGCGCGATGTCACCCCAGAGATGCCCCTCAGCCCCGGCTGCGACCTCGGCTGCGACCCCGGCTGCAGCTGCAAGTGTCACCTGCTGAGACCCGGCATGAAACTTGTCTGGGTGCCAGTGGAGGCAGAGAACGGAGGTGACGAGGAGGAGGAGGTGACGGAGGAGGTGACGGAGCTGGAAGGGACTGATGTGGAGGAGGAAAGTTCAGGGGGTGAGGAGGAAACGGATGCAGGATGTGAGGAGAACCATAAGAAGGTGGACGTGTCGGAACTAACTCAAGACAAAGTTAAGTTTGTCCACTCTCTGGATGTCTTGATCGGTGAAGGTCACAGGAGAAGGTCAGACCCGGGGCCTCACTCTGTCATTGCCTGTCTTGCCGTCACCCGCTCTCAGTCCCCACCGGTTCCCCCCAAACAGTCCCGTCTGCTGCAGCAGAGGGCGCCCGAGAGCGAGGAGGAGGAGAGCATTTACGAGGCCACGCTTCCTGTGGTCCAATCCCAATGTAAAGAACTGGACATCCCCCTCATCAGAGTACGCAAATCTCCCCGCCGCTCCAAACTCTCCTACAGCACCTCAGACCCCACCTCAGAGTTTCAGGATGAGCCGGACCGCCCGCCTGCAATCCCGCCCCGGGTACCCATGTCGGGTCAGGACAGCCACAACCTCTCAGCAGGCAGCAGCCTCAGCCCACAACGTGCTCTGACTCCCCCGATAGCAAACACTCTGGTTCCTCACCGAGCGCCGCCACCTCCTCCTAAGTCTGACTCCAGAAGGCTCAGCAGCGCCTCCATGCAGTCGGTCGCCTCCAAGAAAGGTCTGCAGTACATCAGAGATTAAATTAGATATAACTATATATAAATTCCTTTGGGAAATTATGCATATCATTATCAATAATAATGATAATTCAGTGGCTGACTTAAAGTACTTATCAGTATTTTTTTCTTCTAATTTTAGAAGGAGAGCTTGACGGGGAGAAGGAAGAAGAAATGTGAGTTCTGACTTGATCTTTTTTTTGTTTCGTTTTGTAAATTCACTATGAATTGCGTGAGTTTCTGTTTATATCTCTCACGCCACAACTTCCTACTTTGCACAACAGTGTGAACTGAAATATGAGAATGAAAAATCTTCCTCAAATTCTCTTCATCAATGTGACTATTGTTGTGACTCTTGCAGGAATCCAGAAGCAGATGACGCTGAGTTCAGCTGGGAGTCCCGTCTGCAAGATGGTGAGATGTTCAATGAACTCAACGCTACAGGAGAGATTTATCGTTCTGGCAAGAAAAAGAAATCCATTGTTTTTAAATATTTATTTTACCAACTTCATAAAAAGTTTGCTCGTCCTGTATTGGGCAGTCGAGACATAATTACAGTCACCGTTTAAATCCATTAAAAAGTGTTTAGAGTCTGAGAAACATGGTGACCAGAACAAAGTGGCTCAAAAGTGGAGCAAGTTAACAAACAAATAAAACAATTCTATGCGGATGTAAGATTCATATCTGCATTTAGATCCGGCCTCTGATTGGATGGTCACACTCATGTGGTGTACAGAGTAAGGAACTAGACTCTGAAAGATAAATAATTAATAAAATTACTACAATTCTTTTTCTCCATCCTGCACTTTCACTGTCAGCAGAGTACCCTTACATTGAGTCCAACTGTCTTTGTTTATTTCAAAACACATGCTATTCAAGTTATGGTTAGAATTAAACACAACAATGTAAAATGCTGTAAGATAAACTGATTTAATGTTTTGATGGTCCAGTTTCTTTGGTCTAATATTGTCGTTGACGCATTAATTTTTGTTCCAAAGGTCAGATATCAAACCATATTCACAACAAAACATGGATGGTTGTTATCTCACTTGATGAAGGTATTCCTTTTTACTATCCATACATTTCTGTCTGTTCTCAGAGCCGCTGTACCAGACCTACAGCGCCACCGTCATCACCAAGGAGATCCGACGACAAACGGTGTTGCGTAATATCAGTAAGACAAGTGTGGACTACCCTGCAGACTGGACGGCCCGTAAATCAGGGGCCGGAGCTGCTGCAGCCTCCAGCAGCCCTGCAGGGACCGGAGGAGGACGCAGAGGAAGTCCTGTTCCTACCACAGGACAGAGTACACTTTGGCAAGAGCTTCCTGCTGTAAAGGATAGTGGAGTGCTGGATCAGCTGACCCCGGATCTGTGCAAGTACCAGGAGGTGAGGAAGTTAGGAAGTGAAGATTTTTAATATGAATTTCTATCACTGAATTTTACAGCATTAAAATCCTCACATTTTATCTTTTTTTTTTCATTTTAGACATAAATTCAGACTAAAATAAACTCTAGTTTAAACTAAATCAATATAAAAATTCTATATAAAAATGTACAACATTGAAAATAAATAGAGGAATCAAAGGAATTATTTTCGTTTTTAACTTATTGATACTGTAATAAATCAGTGTCAGATATTCAGATTACTTCCATACTATTTGGAACAATGTTCCACTGTATTTCCTACACTGAATTTATATTAATTTAATATATTTTTGCATTGGATTTTTTTTGCATAATGTAGTTTACACTGAATAGACAGGTGCCTAAAATGTGTTGGCTTTAAAAATTCTAAGGAAGGATTCTCTGTAAGGAAGCAACAGGAGGATTCGAGCTAGAAATAAAAGCACGATAATAACTCTGCCTCTCTCCACAGAGCATGTTTGAGGTCCTGACATCAGAGACCTCTTACCTTCGCTCCCTCAGAGTTCTGACGGAACACTTCCAGAACAATCGAGACCTGGACGAGACGCTGATCATACTCGACAAGAAAACCCTCTTTTCCAACATCCTGAGGATCCGAGAGGTCAGCGAGAGGTGAGGAGAGCAACACGAGTGATGCGTGAAGCTGAGCAGGTTCACTTTATTAAAGGGACTCGTCCACAGGTTTTTAAAGGACTTGGAGGACCGCATCTTTGAGACTCTTGTGTTCTCCGACATCTGCGACATCATCCATTACCATGCTCAGCACAACTTCCCGGCTTACATCGACTACGTCAGGAATCAGACGTACCAGGAGAAGAAGTACTCCACGCTCATGTGAGGAAAAGATGTGTGACGCGTGTTCTGAAGTTAATCAGTGTCATCGGAGGATTGAAGGATTGAATCGAACATTTCAGATGTTAACACTTTAAATTATGATTTTTTAAATAAAAAAAAACTTTTTTTTCAATCAATGATTTGAATTTCAAAGGTGGAATTATATATCTTTTGTAATTGAATTAAAGAACAGAGTTTGATATTCTAATTACAATAACGAAAGAAATGTCAAAATTAAATATTTTTTCTTCATAGTCTTCAAAATGAAGCATATATAGTAGTTTGAGCATAAAGTGGCTCAAAAGAGTACCAAACTACTTGATTGAACCTCTGAACAAGTCTACTGGATGGATCATTGAATGTGTTTTTGACAACAGGAAGGAGAACGTTCACTTTGCAACAGTCATCGGTCGCCTTCAGGAGTCGCCTCAGTGCCAGCGTCTGCCCTTCATGTCGTTCCTGCTGCTTCCTTTTCAGAGGATCACTCGCATCAAGATGCTCACTGAGGTAACAACAGAAGTCAAACAACATTGACTATATATCGATCTTCACGTAGTTTCTGTAGCACCACTCTTTTAATTTGACGTCCCAAAAGAGCTTGTTTTGTCATGAAACTAAATTGATTAGAATACATAAATATATATATAAACATACTTTACATTCTTATGGAAGTATATCAGTGTCATCGGAATATTTAATGTTGAATTTAACATTTCAAATAAAAATCTTTAATTTTTTATTGAAATGATGTGTGTTTTTTAGCAAGCATTGAATTATATTTTAAAATAATTGAATTCTATATGTTGAAAGGTTGCATTTATTTTATTGAGTAATGGAATTAAAATTAAATATTTTCATTCCATAAATGTTGTTAATTCCATATTGTTTATTCGTAGCATTTTCTCTTTTTTTTATTTAGGTTATGTCAACGCTTTACACAATATTGTTTTCCACGTGACCTTCAACAGAACAACACAACATTTCTTTGTAGTTTCTGTTTAAATGTTAACAGTTGCTGCCACATTATTTCTGTTAGACGAAGCACTTCCTTCAGTCATTTGCCGTAAAAGCTCAAGTTCCGTTCATCCTCATTCCACCTTAATCTTCCTCTTTGTTTGTACTGACCTTTCAGCAGAAGACTCAGACACACTTGGTCATAACTTGTGTAGAGAGAAAAATGTTGATGTTTGTTCTTCCAAAAAATGTTTCTGTTGGTCTTTCCAGAATATCTTAAAGAGAACAAAGGAGGAGACAAAGGAGGAGCAGATGGCCTCCAAGGCTCTGACATCAATGGCAAAGGTAAACCTGCATGTCTGACCGTCTGACCTGACCAGGTAGATCTTGAAATATCTTTTGTTAGATGATGGATTCGAAAGGTGGATTTCTTTCTTCAAAATTCAATTAAAAAAGCTCCAATCAGAAAAAATTTTTTAAAGTTGTTTTAATAACAATATAATGTTTTTATTTTTAACGATTTCAAAACTTTCTTACTTAAGTAAGTAAGTAATAATTGTATAGCACTTTTCTAGACTGCTTAACGATTATAAAATATATTTGGATTGAGGCAACTGTCCTTGGATTAAATTAAAACCAAAAAATGTTCTACCCATACTAAATGCAAAAAAACTACTTCAACCAAAGAAAAATCAATTCTATTTTTTGCATCCAAAACTTTTTGTCATTGATTGAAGCTTTGGTTGAACTTTCCTTTTTATTATTAGATTTTATTTTTTTTAATAAAGCGCATTTTCTTTTGATTAAATCTTTTTAAGATTCAAGCAACTTTATTTTAAAAAACAACGAGATCTACTTTCATGATACAATTTCCTGTGGACTCTGTATCATGAAATTTAGTTTGAACTAGCGCCCTCCGTTGTTCATTGAGGGAATTGCACTCATGCTTTGTCACGTAGTCTGGACCAAATGCTGAACCTCGTTTAATGCTCGTGTCCGCAGATCATCGATGAGTGCAACACAGAGGTGGGAAAGATGAAGAGGATGGAGGAGCTGGTCCACGTCTCTAAAAGCTTGGAGTATGACCGGCTGAAGGTGAACACGCGTGCATACATGGATGCAGCAAAACAAATACAACTGTACAACATACTTCAAGAGAAACACATATGCACACAAACAAATTTGTCTGGTTCTCCACAGGCGATCCCGATCATCGCTCCCACTCGATACTTGGAGAAGAAGGGGGAGCTGCAGGAAATGTCTAAAGGAGCGACACTCTTCAACATGAGGGCAAAGTTCTCCTCTATCTTCCTCTTCCTGTTCAACGATCTGCTCATCATCACCACCAAGAAGGGGTCAGTACCAATGCATCAGCCACAAACACTACAGCTTCACGGCCGACGTGCAACAATATTGTCTCTCCGTGTCTGCTTTTCAAACACAACCATCACTTTTGTTTTAAATTGTTATTCTTTAGTTTATCTCTCACTTTTGCCTAGTTTTAGTTGTCATATTTTATCGTTACATTTAATTTAGTGAAACATGGAGGTCTATTGATGTTTTTTTCCTGACAACTTCTTTTATTTTGACATCCTTGTTTTGTTGTTTCCAATTGTTGTTTTCTTAATTTTTTTCCAACTATTCACCAAACGTTTCTGACGTAATATGAGAAATAGCATGATTGGGGATCGGTTGCTTTTGTCTGCAGCCCTGGAAGTGAGACACAAATAGAGAAGTACTTTGACTAAACAGAATTAAACAACATCTTGTTCTGCTTATTTTGTTTCCAACATGTAATCTCGTTGTTCATGGTCAGTGCAGTTCAGTCCTTATAATCATCACATGAGCAGCTTGAGGTCTTATTCTCATCATAGAGGGTTTGTCGTTGAATCAAAACCAAAAGCAAAGTTTGCTTTCACAACCACATTTGATATGTATCGCTGTAAAAACAAATTCAATGTTGTAGTAGCAGGTCCACATGTAACCCTAGAGATAAGTGTGTATAAATAATCCTCAATCTGTGCTCCCCTCCTTCAGAGCAGATCACTTCATGGTTCAGGATCACGCCCATCGCTCTCTGGTGCAGGTGCAGCCGTTCGAAGGAGGTGGAAGTGGCAGCGCTCCTTACCTGCACTGCTTCAACCTCACGCTGTTGGAGAACCATCAGGGCCGCATGATGGAGCGTCTGCTCAAAGCCCCCTCAGAGTGAGTCCACGTGTTTGTGTGGAGAGGCTCTTCAAGTTGAGCATGTTGCTAGATGTGTATGGACTGCATTAAATATGTTTTCACGCCAGTGTGACGAGTCAGGATGTTTTCTTCCAGATCAGACATGCAGAGGTGGATGGCTGCGTTCCCTGACCTGACCAAGACAGACACAGATGAAGGCATATATGAGGAGTTCGGTGAGCAAATGAGCCTTTTCACTGTCTTAAAAAAAAAATTGCGATATTCATCTGTATCAATATTTTCTTATGTGTTGATACGTGATATTCAAAAGCAGTGTACATCGCTGTGTATAACAACTTCGAGTCGACTCCGGCAGCTTTTACAGCTGATGTTTGGACATATTTTGGTTTAAACAAATAAAAGCAGTAACGACTTCGTCAAGAGTCATGTGGTCTGTAAAAACACCAGAGTCAACAGTTGGAAAATAACAACCGTATCCTTGTTCCTACAGTGTGTGTGATATATATATATCTCACCAGATTCTTGTATTTATCATATCAGCCTTAGTATTTGCTATTATTCATGTGATGTTTGTGTGTGTCAGACCGGCCTCAGGTACAGTGTGTGGAGCAGTATGTAGCGCAGCAGACAGACGAGCTCTCCCTGGAGCCTACGGAGCTCGTCGAGGTCATACGAAAAACCGAAGAAGGTACGAATGAGCCAGGAGCTCAATCATGATCATCTTCAAACAGTGTTATGAAGTATACCAGTGCCATCATATTGAATGATTGAATCTAACATTTTATAGGTTCAAGTTGTTTTTTTATTGAATTAGTTATTTAAATATTGCTATTAATTTTTTTTACTTGACTATTCATCTCATCTCTGCTTGTTTATTCACCCTCATCCCATAATAATCTTACCCTGGACCTTCGAAGTCTGTTGATTTGACTCTTGCATGAACAACCCTCCCTCTCCTCCCCTCCCCCCTCCCCCAGGCTGGTACGAAGGGGTCCGGCTCTCTGATGGTCAGAAGGGATGGTTCCCCGTCTGTAACGTCATCAAGATCACCAACGATCACGTGAAAAGGCGGAACCTGAGAGAACGCTACAGGGTCATCAAGGCGGCCGGCGCCGTGAGCACCAACAAGACGCGGACCACCAGTTAGAACCACCGGATCGACAGACTGCATGCATTCTCAAACTCTGCGACGAGTGTCACCAAACAAAAGGAACGCTTGTAGCTCAGAAGGACGAACAGGAAGTGCCTTTTTTCAAAGACTTTGCATGAAGGTGAAACTTGTTTACAGTTCTGAACGTTATATCCGAGGAGCTGCTGGACGTGTACAGTGTTGTGAATAATTATTGCAATAGAAAGTGCTTTTTATAAATCTGTCTTTGTAGTGGCTTGTTTTTTTATAAGGAATTCATATTTGTGCCTACATGGCTGACTTTAACCATCCGAGAACAATTTCATTTTATCAAGTTTATTATTAATTAAGTATATTAAGTATACTGAGGTGTATGTTCTTGTAGTGTGTAAAGTATACTCGTTTGATACTTAGGACTTAACAGAACATTTTAAGTTCAAGTATAATCTCCAAGTCTACTAGGTATACGCTCAGTCTATAGTTGAGTTTAGAAGAGTACACTATTCTATATAATAGAGAATGTATGCTACCGATGTTATTGTATTCACTTTAATTTTAGTATAAAAGTACTTTTAGTACACTTGAACATACTTTGCTAAGGCATGAGAAATGTTAACTTTAGCTTTATACTTGGCACTAAAAGCCTCAACATCGAATAGAAACAAATGTAACTAGAAGTCATTTCTAGATATTTTATTCACCGATATCACTTCTATGGATACATGACTTAAGGGTCAGAACCTGAACAGCATCTCCTAAGACTTGGTTCTGTCATGGAATCCTCTCTCGACAGGGAGACCAACATTTGTCGCTGAACCCACTAAGAAGAATCTGAGCCACGTCCAGCTCTGCATCGGACCTCTGCCGCTCTGAACCCCCGCACACACCACCCATGTCCCCAAGGTTCAGAGCCAACTTTGGCGGTTCTGAAGTATTTTTGGGAGCCATCGGTGGGTCAGCACTCTGGTAGTACAGGGTGAGGAGGCTCGTGATGACCTGGTCCTCCACCTGTGTGAGCTCAATGATGAGTCGATTCTGCCGACCCGGAGGTCCAGTCCAGGTGGGGCAGCCCAGCTCTCGGACGGAGTGGTGTCCAGATCTGAACGGGTCTTTGGTGGTGGGTGGAGTGACGCGGCGAGACATCACTGGTGGAGGAGTGTTGAGCTGGAACTCATCCAAAACCTGAAGACATGGAATTGAACCAGCAATATTTGGGTTAGTTAACCTGAAGTTAGTTTAGCTAAACAGGTTATCGAGCAACTGACTGAGTCCATTTAGATAGTTCTGGGACACTGACCTCCCACCTGCTGTAGCTGTTGAGGATCCGTGTGCCTGGGGCCATGCTGGGGTCAGAGTAGAAGACTTCCTCTGGGACTATGGCTTCTACTGGATCTGAAGTGGCAGAAGCACCAGAGCCAGGAGTGTTGTGTGCGGACATGCTGTAGAGGGTCATGAAGGAAGGATGATAGAGAGTCCTGCAGGAGGTGGAACTTGACGCCTGAAAAAGTCAAATTGATGACGTAGACACCAGTAAAGTACCATGAAGGTCCAGACTTACTCGAGTCATGACGAAAGTCTGCCGCGTGCAGGACGAACAGTAACTTCTGTCTCGAATACGCAAACACTACAAATTTAAATCCGAGTTCGCTGCTGGTTGACGAAAAACAGCGCCTCCTTGCGGTCAAATTAAAGTCGAACATTTTGGAAAAAAAAAAAAAAAATCCAAATTACTAAATACATTAAAAAAAGGGAACCATTACCCAGGTTTGTAAATTTGTTTTAACTTTATATTAAAGCAGGAGAACTAAATAATTTTGATGAAACCAAAATGAAAGTGTTAACACATGAAGTCAACCATTGATCTCCATTAAAAATAGTTGCATCTTCAATAGTCGGGGATTACAGAAACCTTTAATCATTTACAAATGATTTTAAAAACTGGACAGAAGACTCAATAAGCACTTAAAATCCTTTATTATCATTTAAAATGTTTCAAAAGTGAGTAGATACTTGTTTGCGTTGTCCAAAGGACTGAGTTCCTCCTGTAAAAGTAGAAACGAGTAAATATAAACATTTATAAAAAAGATTGGTGGTTCAACTGAGAACTGACCTTTCGGCACCTTGATCTGGTGATTAAGTTTCGACACCTTGACGTAGACGGCCGGCTGAGCACTGTAACGACCCCGGGTCGCTCTCCTTGTGGCTGGAATAGTCTTCAGGGCAGATGTGGGCTTCACTGCTGGATTCTTCAGGCCTGGAGAAGCAAACACGGTTTAACAACAGAACAGACGGGGAATGGTTTATTGTGTACCCGTTGGCGTTTCAGAGTGGATGATGGTTCCAGTGCCGACATGGTCCGACTCAAACCGGTACACTGAGAAGAGGCGATGCAAACCTTCCAGAGGATATGTACACTCCATCGTTGCGAGTCTGCAGAGTCATGTCAAGGCTCTTAGTGCTGAGAAAATACACTTTACAATAAAGACTCACCTCTGTGCAGCTGGATATTGAATGAAGATCTCATTCATGTATGTCACCAGTCCTTTGTTGAGCTGCAGGTTATGACATTTTCACATCACAGAAACGCAAGTATCGGGGCCAACTAAATATTCTATATAAACATTTTCATAATTGAAAGGTTACATTTGTTCATAATTGAATTACAATCGATAAGTTTTGCACTGATTGACATTTCAATAACTCCAAATTCAATTTTAATGTTAGAATGGTAAACTTTCATTTTCATATTTATGAAAGTACTATGCTTCTGTATTCAATATTTCATATTGAATACAGAAGCATAGTACTTACATTTTGACATCTAGTCCAAAAAAGAAAATTACATTTTCAAATTTCAGTTTTTAAAAACGTTGGCATTATAGCGCAACCACTTTATATCGAATTTAGATTTTGCGATTAATATATCTCTAATCAGAACAAAGATTTAAATTTCTCTTTTTTAAATTCCATTATTCAATAAACTAACGTTTATATAGACATTAAATTTCATTTTCTACCACTTACTCCCCTAGTTAATGTTTTAAATGACCAATTCAATATTCTGATGGCACTGATATAATTTCATATGTACACCTACAATCTGATTGGATGACAGGTGTTACTTTGGTAACATGAACATTAGCTTCTGAAAAACAACTGACCTTCACTGTGGAGCCACAGCTGTTCAGTGGGAATGAGAACAGAGTTCTAGTGCTGCGCGACTCTTTGGGAGCACAGTACTTGTCAACAAGGTGAGGTTTAGCTCGAGTCCCAATGTTGAGCGGGAATTCTGCTGCGACCGTCATCCTGCCATCAGTGGAACACACTGAGAGAAGAACATGTCAGTCAAATGTCTTCATCGCGAGAAGAGCCAAAACCTACTGATGAAGTCTTTCGGAGTGAACAAGCAGGTTTTCACCGCTGAACTCTCCACCTCTGAAGTTTCCCGATTCCGCAGCAGGATTTCAAACGTGCCGAAGAACCCGTCCAGAGTAACGTTCTGGAAGGAACAGAGCCTCAAGATAAAGCCTCAACAGGGTCCACAAGACTCACCTGGTAGTCGTAGCCGTGAGTGAAGAGCGGCACGTCGAGCATCAGACTGCTGCTGTCGTTGCTCATGATGTAGGTGTACTGGGCGGCCAAGTCTGCCGTCAGAGCCTCTTCCCCAACACTCACGTACCAGAGGAAGTCAAACGGCCTGTGGTCCAGTTTGAAGCTGATGCCAGACTCTGAACAAGCACCAGTGAAGACTGGAGGGGCTGAATGACACGATTAGCTGCTCTTCCTGCCGAGAACCAACGGACGATGAGCTACTTACAGACAGCAGTCATTGCCAGGACAGCTGTGAAGTGGTGGAACGAGTCCTTCTCTGGCAGCACAGAGAGCGTGTAGTTGATGTCCAGGCTGTGGTGGATGGCTGCATCTGCTTTTGAGAACTAGGACAGACCCGGTAAAGTCAGCAAGTCTGCAGGGGTCAGGATCCATGGAGCTTCAACAGTACCTGCTTAATGACCACCGGGTCGTCGAAGGCCACTAGAAGCGTGTAGCCATGAGTGTTGTTGTGTTCAACGATCGACACACTGAAGCTGCTGGTGTCTGCAAGTGGCAGTCTGAACTTTTGGCCGTTGAGCTGAACAGAGACCAGCTCCACATCTTCTGGAAGGTCTCCCAGGTAAACCTTGAACACCCGCTCTTCAACAACAGTTTGATTCTCAGCAAACACAGGATAAGGCAGCAGAGCAGTGGGCAGTGTCCTGTGCTGACGCAGTCTGGTCACCACATGGTCAACATCCACCCAGAGCTGCTCCATGTACAGCTGGAAGATGTAGAACTCAAAAAGTCCTCCGCTCACAAAGCTCTGAATGAAGAGAAACAATCATTTACAACTTCTAACACATCATGACATCATGTCTGACCTTTCTGTGTCCGCCCTCAGCATCGTAAGGAATGCCAATTTCAACAGAGTCATTGTGTCTCATGATAATGAAGCTAGAGTTCTCTGCAGCGGACTCTTCCTTCAGGTCATCATTCAGTCCAATGAGGAGCCGTACAGGTTCAAGACCTGGGTAAAGCATCTCAGGAGTCTCGAACACCACAAAGCCTTCGTCGTCGTCATAAATCCCGTCATCTGCAGGTATAGAATTGAAGTTGTGAGTTCAGTAATACACTCCTATTATACCCTTTTAAGAAGTTACTGACGAAGAGAGCAAGCAGCTTCCAGGTCCACCATGAGGACAACCCAGCTCTGCCTAGAAAAAAGAGTGGCACGGACAACCTCCACTGGAACTCCATTCACCTGAAGACAGACTTCATGAGAACGAGTTTGTCAGATTGAGACACTTAAACTTCTGGTTTACCAGATTAACAGACGAGTCAGGTTGTCCATACGGCGTGCGAAACACAAGCCTTCTATGAGTCACATCGAACACGTAGCCTCGGCTACGAGCTACAGAGAGGGTCATAGACGGCAACTGCTCATCCTCTTTGTGGAACATAACCTGCCAGTCTGAGGTTTTAGAACCATGCGCCTAAAAATGCAAACACACATTAAAAGGATGAAACCAAACTAGGACATTGGAATTGTAACACACATGTCTCAAGTTGTTCCAGTCATCTTTCCTACTCGCAGTAGGACAAGTTACTTCACTCCTTACAGACACCTGAAAGAGAACCTTATTAGCCAACAAGCCCAGAGACACGAGACTAGAACCAACCTCCATGAAGTTGGTCTCACAGGTAACCTCTCTGGGGGACCAGGCGAGGGTCAATGAACAGGTCTTGATTAAAGAGTAGGACTTATGTTCTCCATCGAACAGGTTGAAGTTAAAAGAAAACTCTGCATCGTCCTGAGAGGGTTGAAGTTAGACGTAATCATTTGGTACACATGGAGCCTGAACACACCTTGTTGTCGGTGTGGCAGCTGAAGTAAGAGGCCCGCAGCTGCACACGGCCCAAGATTTCCAAGAGGTCGATACTATAGCCGCACTTGGCAGCGTACTGCTCGTCCAGAGGGTGAACGCCTGCCTGGTCTGCAGAGGGACACGTGTCCAAACGTACTAGAACACAGTGATGAGTGGAGGAACTTACCAATCGCGTCAAAGCGAGTCTCATTCCCGAAAATGGTGAGGTCAACAGCTATCATGAGGTAGCGATCATGACACTCCATCTGAACTCCTAGTGGAGTAAAGTTTGTGTCAAATTCACATCAACAAAGTAAAACACAGCCAAGTTACCATTGGGAATGTTGGAAAAATCAGCGGCTAACCAAGCAGACAGAAGGACAGCCAAGCTGTGGTGAAGAGCATAGCAATTCCAACCATTAGCAAAAGGGTTTCTTCACTATGATTCACGAATAAAACATCTTACCCAAAGCAAAAGTGAGCAGCCATTTTTACGTGCTAGGAGTGTCTAAAGCTAGCTCCGATGCCAGCAAACTACACCTGCAACACAAGCAACCCTCACCAGTGCAAGACACAACCCAGATCAGACCCTCTGAGGAATATTTATACAGACTCTGAGCATGAGGGGGGAACCACCTACAACAGGTGTGGTGATTGGTTAATGGCTGACTAAACGCACCTGTGTAGCAGCAACATTCTGAGGCATAAAACTGTGGGAGACACACAGTCTTTATCTCAAAGTGTGTGGTGGTTTGTAAGTGTAGTTTGCTAGCATACCTGCTGGCTTTAGACACTGCTAGCGCTTGTTGATGATGGCTTTAGGCTTCACCCTAAGGTGAGCCGTTTCTAATGTTTATCCAGATGTTTTCAGAGATTCCTCAACTTTTGTATCTTCCAGTGTCCTGCTGCTTCTGTCAGTGCTTAGTACAGCAAAGACTGATCTATCCAATGGTAAGAAGTCTTTATCCTGTTAACAACATCAGACTGAACCTTTTTTATTTAATAATGTGGTTTATTTCAGGAGACATTCATACAGAGTGTCATGAACGTTACTTCATGGCAGCTGCTGATGTCTCACTTACTGAAAGTCAGCCTCACTTTGAGGCTGTAGGTAAGTTCTAGTCCAGACCTAAATGTTTTTTTTGTTTTTTAATATTTCAAATGTTGAATCATTTTAATTTGTTAATTTTTAAAGTCTAATTTGTACACTATATGTATATATGTGTATGTATTCTGTAGTTTCATTTTTCCGATAATTAAACAAAAAGTGAGTTTAATTTTTAGCATTTTGAATTCAATATCTAAAAGTTAGAATTGTGCTATCAGACAATACCAAAGGGTATAGATCTAGTTGACCTTTTAGCCCATCAATAATACACTTTGACAAGTAAATTACAATAATTTATACATTTCCTAAGTACAAACAAGTATTTAACCCTCTAAAGTTGGGTGAAGCTTAAAAATCTCCTATATGTGTAATGTTAAATTCAACATTCTGATTGCACAGATGTACTTCATTAGAGAAGAACAGCGTTGTTTGTTGAATATATTGCAAACAAAATGTAATTGTTGGGCCATTTTTGTGTCGCCTAAAGATGGAATGGGTGTATTTCTTATCACTGACCAGTATGCAGCACAGTGTGGCTACACCATCAGCGTTGTTTCTACCCTTGACCACGTGGAGCTCCGGGCCTCTTACTTCAGCTGTCACACTCTCAACAATGTAGAGTATGAATGTGGTGAAGAAATGCAATAACATTCTAAACTTCGATTTGGCTCCATCAGGATGATGAAGAGTTTACGTTTAACTTCAACCTGATCGTAATGCAAGATGGCACAGAGATGTCCTATCCCTTTAACAGAACCTGTTCTCCATCACTCCCCTGGGCTCCCAGAGAACTAGTCTGTGAGCTCAACTACATGGAGGTGAGATTTTGGTGCACTTTATAAAAAGCAAACTAAAGTTAATGCCATGTTTTATTCCAGGTATCTGTCAGGAGTGACATGGTCTGTCCAACACGGAGTATAAAGGATGACTGGGAATCCATCAAAACGGTTAGTTTGATCCGTGACCAGTTTAAAACATGTTTGTAATGGACTGTCCTCCAGGCCTATAACTTTGCCACGTCTGAGTGGCAGGTGATGTTCCAGCGAGACCAACAGGAACTGATGCCCATGAACCTCACACAAGCTCACGATCTGCACTATGCATTTGACCTGACAGATGGAAGGCTGATATTTCGTACTCCGTATGGACAACCTGACTCTATCAGCACTACGGTAATCTGACATCAGTGCCAATCAATCTCTGCACTTGTTGACACTGAATTTTCAGGTGAATGGTGTGCCAGTAGAGGTCGTCCATGCAACTCTGCTCTCCAGACAAAACTGGGTCGTCCTCATGGTGGACCTGGTGGCTGCCTGCTCAATGCGTCTGTATTCTTTAACCTGTAATTCCTTCAGTAGGTCATCAGTCTGACTTGAATGATGGCCTGTCAACAGATGAAGGCTTGTATGATGATTCTGGATTTATTCTGTGGGAGGCTCCGGAGGTATTGCACCCCTTTATGTCCACCCTTCAGAGGAGTCAAGTCAGGATTGGCATCAATGGAGAACTTTATCTACACGATGATGCAGAGCAAATGGGCTACTTTGTCCAGAATACAAATGACACCATCCAGGTCAGCGTCACCTATGATGCTGAAGGGGGCTTCCGAAAGGTGAGTCAGTGTTGAGTGTTTCAATTTTATGGTTTATGTTTTGTTTTTTGCTGCAGAGCTATGTGGCTGGAGGCCTTCGTGAATACTTCACTTTCCACCTTCACATGGAGCTTACTTCAGAGAATGAGGCAGAAACTAGACTTCATCTCCACAGGTCCCTGTCCACTCCTCTGTTGCCATACCATGTATTCACAGCCAACCGTAAGTCTGAAGACTGTACATTGGTGTTACTCAAGTTGTGAATGGGATGTAAACTTATTCAATGTCTACATAGTTTTGGTTCAGATTAAGTAAAACTTTTTGCTTGGGGGACAGATCTGGCCTGTCAAGTCATTTTGTGGCTCGCTGAATGGTTGTATCACTACTATAATCTTGTAATTCCCAATAAATGGTGTTCAAGACAAAATGCACAGCTTATCAAACTTTGATACCTGCTGTTTATGTTGTGAGGCACCAAGCCTGAAACAATTGAACCATAGCCTAATGGTTGATAATTGTGTTACACAATTGGAATGATTGGTGTCACATTTAAGTTTTTTTGCAACTTCTATTTTAGGAACTGTTGTTGAAGAGCGGGTGTTCAAGGTTTACCTGGGAGACCTTCCAGAAGATGTGGAGCTGGTCTCTGTTCAGCTCAACGGCCAAAAGTTCAGACTGCCACTTGCAGACACCAGCAGCTTCAGTGTGTCGACCATTGAACACAACAACACTCATGGCTACACGCTTCTAGTGGCCTTCGACGACCCGGTGGTCATTAAGCAGGTACTGTTGAAGCTCCATGGATCCTGACCCCTGCAGACTTGCTGACTTTACCGGGTCTGTCCTAGTTCTCAAAAGCAGATGCAGCCATCCACCACAGCCTGGACATCAACTACACGCTCTCTGTGCTACCAGAGAAGGACTCGTTCCACCACTTCACAGCTGTCCTGGCAATGACTGCTGTCTGTAAGTAGCTCATCGTCCGTTGGTTCTCGGCAGGAAGAGCAGCTAATCGTGTCATTCAGCCCCTCCAGTCTTCACTGGTGCTTGTTCAGAGTCTGGCATCAGCTTCAAACTGGACCACAGGCCGTTTGACTTCCTCTGGTACGTGAGTGTTGGGGAAGAGGCTCTGACGGCAGACTTGGCCGCCCAGTACACCTACATCATGAGCAACGACAGCAGCAGTCTGATGCTCGACGTGCCGCTCTTCACTCACGGCTACGACTACCAGGTGAGTCTTGTGGACCCTGTTGAGGCTTTATCTTGAGGCTCTGTTCCTTCCAGAACGTTACTCTGGACGGGTTCTTCGGCACGTTTGAAATCCTGCTGCGGAATCGGGAAACTTCAGAGGTGGAGAGTTCAGCGGTGAAAACCTGCTTGTTCACTCCGAAAGACTTCATCAGTAGGTTTTGGCTCTTCTCGCGATGAAGACATTTGACTGACATGTTCTTCTCTCAGTGTGTTCCACTGATGGCAGGATGACGGTCGCAGCAGAATTCCCGCTCAACATTGGGACTCAAGCTAAACCTCACCTTGTTGACAAGTACTGTGCTCCCAAAGAGTCACGCAGCACTAGAACTCTGTTCTCATTCCCACTGAACAGCTGTGGCTCCACAGTGAAGGTCTATCTTAAATTCCTAATTTAAATGTATATGCAATATTTATAACTGTCTACTTTAATTCCAGCTTCGCAAGGACCATGTGACTTATGAGAACCACATTTTCATTGGTCAGGAGACTGGTATGAAAACTACATTGTCAAAAAGGTGTGTATTGCTACAAAGCCTCTGTATGCAGCCATTGACCAACAATGTCTTGCAGGATGACTCTTCAGTGCACTTATCCTGTGGAAGGCCTGAAACGTTTGTTCTCGACATACAGATTTGAATCTGATGTTGTTGGTGCAGGAAACATTATCAAGTCAAATCCCACTGAAGGTTTGTCCAGTCGGATGTGCACTTGTTTGACTTGCTACTACACAAGGTATTTTCTTGTACCACAGGTTTGGAGTATTTCCCAGTAAAGGTGACCCCGACAGCCGCACCCACTTTGGTCGTGAGACCGGTGTCATTTAAATACAGCTACAAACCACAGTATATAAAGAAGTCTTGGTACCTGCAGAATATCTCTAAGAAGGGTAAGTGGCTCTAATTGGATGACAAAGTAAAACCTTTCTAATGAAACCTTTGCTTCCAGGATCAAAAAACCCTGCACGCAGAAACAAACTTGTCAAGGGATGAGTTTGTTTTTTACACCTTTTGTATCTTATAATAAAGTTTATTTGTATCCTAAACTCTTAGTGGCTTTGTTAATTATATTGAAGGGAAATGGCAAGTATATCCAGATTGAAAGTTCACTCAAATGCATAGATGTAATGCTGCACACTAAACTATCAATTCAATCTGAGGATAGCAGGAAGGTGTAAATCTCTCTTCCACACCTTGTATAAAGAATCTTTGCCTAAGTAGCCCAGTCAAGGGGTACCTTGTGGAGAGTTTAAATGATTATATATTGTAAACCCTGGACACATTAGCTTTTTGGAATTGGTTCATTCTTGACAACACTTTGTCCGACTATCTGCGTGACTACTTTTACAGTACTGGGTAAGGAGTTATTTTCATGTATGTACTCGGAACTTGATGCTACTAAGAAAATAAACCTGGAAACGGACGGTCTTAATCTTTCTCTCGCAACGGTGGTTCCATGACATCGACACTTCTGACCCCAGAGGAGCCAGAAATGTGTCAATCACTGCTAAAACCTTGCATCCTACTCTTGCCTAACCGTGCAAAAATGATCAAATGTTATTTAAAGAAGCTGGTGCTTCTAGCCTGGTATAAGCACGCAATTACAAAACTATGAACATCCGATTGATCACATCACACTCAAATGTAATAAGTCCTAAATGTGTTCATAAGAACATTTCCTGGAAGCCAAAGAAATGTATAATCATTCTGAATTATCCTGCAAGTTTACAATTTAGTCAAGTCACATTTTCTAGAAGCTATAGAATGAAATATTAAACTACTACAGGAAATATTGACTGACGTTCTCATCGTGTACAAAGGTGGCTGCAAAACGATCAGTGAGCTATACATGGTGTCACAGCAAATGCTGGTACATCGAATATCTTAAATATCCAACACACAACTTATTGGCGATCCTGTGCCGTGTCTTTACAATGAGAACGGCAGGGAACCATGCTTGTCCACACACCCTGAAAATAGACGAGGTGATGATGGTAAACTGACCACGACAGAACGTGGGCCCTGTTGTGTACGAGTCATAATTAAAGTGTCAGAACTGTCACATGGACCTGGAACGGCTCAGCTAGACGCATGCTACCGAGGTCCACTCACTTTCAGGGAAATTACTGATACTGAGTAATCAGACTCATCAGGCGGCGTCATGTGGAGGTACAACAGAGGAAAAAGGTCACTGGCTACTTCAAGGAAGAGTTGAGAAGACATGTTTCTCACGAATTAAATGGCCATCTTGTCTTAAATCTGACTAACAAACCTGATTTAAGAGGATTGGGTATACTACAAAATAAATCTTATCACACTGTCATCACCTCTGGTCATGATGGAAAGATCAGAAACAAACTTCACATGACTGATCTAAAGGACTAATGCAACCTCATCTCAACAGATAAGCAGGTGAAATTGCAAACCTTGCAAGGGTTTTGTTTGGAGGTTTGACCGGCACATTTTTCAAGTGAATCTGGAACTTATTTGTCTGAAGACGTCTCCCGCAGGAGGAGCGGGATCCTTGATGAAACTCTGGAGATACTTTTATAACGATCCTATAACATTATATAAAAACCATAAGACCGACTTCCATTTTCAAGTCGCATGGTTACTTGTCTTTGAACTTTGACCCTGAACGGCAGAAAAATGGGACTCATTAAAATGTTTTTCTATTTTCCAGTGACGTCAAGATTGTTGCTTTGGAATTAACATTTGAGTCACTTTGCGTCAATAACACTGTGATACAAGCAGACCTCCTGCTGCGCCTCCAGTGCTGCCCCTTCTGATCCTGACTAAAACAAGTTTGCTTTTATTGTTGCATTTTGCTCTCTCGACGTCTGACAAGTCACACGGATTTTGAATTTTGTCCACCAGATATAGCAAAGACCTTCCTTGGTCCTCCGTCACCTCCTTGTTACTCACAGCTTTTCTCTTCAACCAATCACCTCCTTGTTTCCTTGAGGATGAGGAGGACTTGATGAAGATTCTCATACATTAACTCGACAAATCCCACTCATCGATCACACTCTGTAACTGGAGGGTTCTGGATCTGCAGCCACCTCAATACATAGACTATCAGGGAGTCCAAGAAGGAGGCCATGCTCCGCTCTCTGGTGCAGCTGATCCTGACGCTTCTGCTCTTCTCGCCGGTCAATGATGCTCGACCCAGATGGATACTGGGAACTTCCCTGGAAGCGGATCCCACGAGGAGCCAGGTGAGTCAGACCTTGGTTTTGAAAGACATTAGAAGTCACTCATGTTTCCATTTTTCTTCTCAAGAACCATTTGTGGAGATATATTTATGAACTGATGAATGCTAACCGAGACGGAATACTTTCTGATATGGAGGAAGAACTGCTGAGCGGCGAGGAGGTGATGCGGCGACAACTTCCTTTTCCACTCAGAGAGAGAAAGGCTGGTTGCCGAAACTTCTTCTGGAAGACTTTCACCTCTTGTTGAGGATTGAAAACTGAATTCAGTGATCAGGTGGAATGATCCGTCCACGGATGACCACATTCATAAATGGAACGCAGGGTAATCTGTAAGATGTTTGTATCATTTTTTGGGATGGAAATGATCAATAAAAGCATTTTGGTAAATACAATTATTCGTTTTTAAGTTTAATAGACCAATGACAAACATCAATGTCATGCTATATTTCCATGATATTTTATTGCTTATTGAATGTATTCTCTATTATGGAGAACACCTGTGACTACACAATTAGCCAAACTGCAATAAAGTTCATTATTAGATGCTGTGTAAGACACTCATTTATGAGATAACAAATGTATCACAAATATGCAAAAACATTCACAATATTTTTAAATCAATTGTCTGGGTAAATGACAAAAGTCGCTGTTGAAGTAAAAGGTGTTCACCTAAAATAAATTAAGACATCACAACTCGATTTATAATGAATCCAGGGTGCTTATAGGTGTGACGCAGATATGTAACGAAATGTGCTTCTGCACCGTGACCAGATGATGGCGGTATAAATCTGAATAAGCACCATAACGAGGGTTCGAGGACTTGTGCAGTCTTTTATTCCTTCAGCAGGCCTCCCTCATTTAGTGTACTCTTGGAAAAAAAAAGAATGTCGCAAAAAAATTGCAAATGTAACCACAATTTCAGTCTTGAAATTAATCAGCAAAGTCATTTTATAGGTAGACTTTCATTGTAAACGAAAAAAAACATCAACTCTATATAAACTAGATATTAATCATTATTCTATACGAGTCTCTTGTTGCATCCTTCGCGGCTTCTATTTTCATCTCTGACCACAAGAAGAAACAGTCATTTGATTTCACCCCTTGCTCCTGCATATATTGGCTGACTCGCAGTAATTCCCAAAAACTTGACAGAGCTTAAGTTATTACAATGAAATATTACTAACAAAGGTTGATGAAAGTCAAGCTGTCTATTTAATTGACTCTTTCTTGGAAGTTTATCATTTCTCTGGTTTAACTATTTTAACACAATAGACTGAGTAAATGACTGAGAGCTCATTTCCACCTCTAGTTTCTGAGAAGTGTACCATGAAAAAAAGCCCTGCATGTGCCTCTGTGGAACTAGAGGCGGGAGACTCCCGCTACGAAGTTGTGTGCTTACTCCAGTTCAACTGCAGACACTCGGGGAGGGGTCAGAGTGGGTGCAGCGTATCCAGCAGTGGTGTGACCTTTTTTGAGAAAAGGGATGGGGGTTGTCCTCGGCTGCGAGGGAGGAAAAAGTCAGGTCAAATTCAAGATTATCAGAACTATACGGGGGCTTCTGCTTGAGGATTTTTACCTGGGTCTGGTATCAGATTATGATTGACTGGCTGGTTCTACTAACATGAGCTTGAGCTGAACATGTTAAATGATTTTAATGAGATACACATGTTAAAACACTGATAGTAAGGATAAACAGGTAAAAACGTTGATTTAGGAAAATGACTGCTTTTCTTACCCGTCAAATGTTGCTTCCTTCAGCCCATTTAATGAGTCAACTCACATGTTTTACATCTCAAGTAGATGGTCGGCTGGGTGGGGAGCCAAGAAGATTATAAACATGTTTAAACCCTGGAGCAGTAAAACTATCACTAATGTTATACTTCTAAGAAATCTGCACCGACTGCCAGACAAAGCTCACTTGTTGGCATGCCAACGTCAGCGAGCCTGTGTCAAGATGATAGCTGTTGATGACGTGGGGAAATTAATACAGAATGTTGTTGCCCCAGAAAAAAAAATTACTGTGTGACTTTACACATTGAAATAAAAACATTGACTCTCTTTAACAACAAGGGATGAAGATTATGGAGCACAATACCATTATTGAGAAGACTGATGCTACCTGAGGACCCACAGACTCAATTTATATCTTTATTTATTAATTTATTTTATTTATATCTATTGTAACTCATTCTGGGAAATAAGTTGAGGAAGTGAATGTATCAATCATTATTTGAAGACCTCTTGGTCTGAGCTAAATAGATGTAAACGTGACAAGATCAAAACATAATGGAACAAAGTGAGATTCAATTTGTAATTGTTGGTTGTTTTGTCTCTCTTATTTGTTGAATTGTATATGACTGAACCACTTCTTAAAGTAAAAATTGAAGCCAGGAAACCTTGATTTTTGTCAAACTTGACAAGAGTGGCAAATAACGCGATGATTTGTCATGGCAGTCTTTGGATTGTGGCAATTGGTTATCTACGGTACTGTTCAGAATTGGTGTGAGCTTCAGTCCGACTCACTGTGTGGCCACATCATGATGTCGGATCATGTGCTGACGTTCATCACATCAGCACATGATCGACTTCAAACTTCTGCTAAGTGATTATCTCAGTCTCTTGTGATGTTTTTCCTTTCACACCCTGCTCCATTGTTGTTCAAGTGTATTTATAAAGGTATGTTTAGGTCTGTTAAAAAACCAAAGCCATTTCAGAGGGAATGAGGTCCCAAGCATGCAGAGTCACAACACATGTTGGCAAATGGCCAGCGATGAATCACTTTCAAAATCAGCAGCTAAATGTTAAACCCACAGGCTCTCATTCATGAAACGTAAATCCAAGCTCAGATTTGAAAATAAAATTCTACGGTACCATAAAAACCTATACTCCAGGTCATGAACACAGATGTGACGGTAAAACACAAACATGAATGATATAGATACACATTTAAATCGACTCAATAGATTGTACAGTCTTTCTAAAGCAGGTGAAGAGCTTAGTTTGTAGCTATGAAAATATATTGAATGCCAAAAACACATACATATTCCTCTACTGACATTTTAACACCAAAAAACATGGTTCTGCTGATGTTACATGAATAAGACCTGGCCGCAGAGGTACTGACCACTGCGGCTAGAAGCAGCACACAATAGAAACTTTTGGTGGAAGACAGTTCCTTATAAGCAGCCTGTGTTTAAAGGGGGCATTTAAGAATTATTTTGAATTCGTGGTCTAGGAACAATGATTTCCCGAGAGCCTTTTATATTACTCATTTGCAAGTCATCCTTTATGAATACTCTAAAGATTTAAGATATCTCGAGCAAACACGTCAATGAAGACTGAACGCTCGTCGAGGAGGGTGGGGGGAGAAACAAAGGATCGACATTTCTATTCCGGTTAATCGAGCGCTCTTGCGACGGACGAACGACCGTTTGTGTTGAAGTTTACGAGCAGTGGAGTGTGATGGTGGGGCTGGAGTGGAGAGAGAGACAGACTGGGGGAAGCCATGGAGGAATCACTGCAGTGCAGCAGAGCTGTCAGTCATGTGCTGGAGGAGGCTGGGGAGCCACCGATGGCTTCAGGATCCAACACAGGGATCCAAAAATAGACGCGCGTGGGTTGCTGACCAGGACATGTTATGGTGCCTTTCTTGCACACCGTGAACATTAACGTATGTTACCGACCGTCTTACAAGTCGCACATCTAAAGACAAGCCCACTCGACGAACTCGAATCCCCCACAAAAGAGCTCCACACTTGGATCAGATCCTGGTGGCGCTGCAGAGCCGCACTGCCCCGCCCTGCTCGCGCTGCGTCTGCGCCAATCAGCGCGCAGAGCTCCCCCCGTCCCCCCTGCACGAGCCTACCCGCCCATCCGTTTATAAAGACGGCGAGTTGAACGCCGGTAACTGTGGTCGTCAGAAAAAGGCTCAGGGTTGCAGACCCCCATCGTCTCACCCCTTTCATCGCCCCCCTAAGTTATTTTCCAGATCAGAAAAAACCACATCCATCTCCACTCTTTCCTCTCAGTAGTTTCCTGCGGCCAGTTGCATGCATTTATCGTCTCCCAAAATGGTTTGCGAGACTAAAATTGTTGCGGATGAACACGATGCTATACCCGGGACCAAAAAAGAGTCGATCCTGTGGAGAGCTCCGAGCGAGCAGAAGGATGTGCGGAGAGACGCGGTTTTCATCCGCGAGTTCGAGCGCGCGGACGAAGAGGAGGTGCGGCGCATCTTTTGTGAGGGGATCATGGAGAGGATACCCAACACCGCGTTCAGGGGGCTCCGACACCAGCCCAGGACCCAGTTTTTATACGCTCTTCTGACAGGTAAGTCACATCGAGGCGACTCGTCTGTGTCTTCCACGAGTGTTTATTCAATCGAAGCCACATTCATGCTCAGCGTCGAGGTTCGTATGAAGCAGCAGTTCGTTGCAACAAGAGACCCCCCGGAATGCTGCACGCCCTGCAACAAAAGGCATGGCCCAGGGCTGCATGTGTGCCGGTGATGTGATGAAACGCCGGCTCGGTGAATGAACGAGTGAATGGTTGTGAGGTTTGGCCAGCAGGGTGCGCGCATGTACCCCCACCCCTGCCCCCGCCACCCCAGAAACATAACATACTCACTTGAGGAGCTCCCCGCCTCTGCGCCAGACACGCACTGATGTCTGCCTGCTTCAGTCGCGCACAAACCGCCTCACTTCTAGTCTCACTACAGACACATCCATCTTGGATTACACACAGAATCCTGCTTTTCTGCAGACACATTTGAGTCTCATCTGCGCACTGGAGTTTCCAGAGGCTTGTATTGCGCCACAACAGATTGCACTGTAGTGAATTGCAAAAAAAAGAGAAAAAAACACAATAAAATGATTTCAATATATTAATAAATGTTATTATGTTTCCTTAAACTTCCTCCACCGTAATGGTTTTCTTTTTATTTACCTCTCTGTCAACCAATCCTGAAAAAGAAATGAACCGTTTTGTTTACCAAGTTGTTGAATTTGCTGTCTCATGTTGTCTGTGTGGGATCAAGTTTTTGCCCAAATCAACATGTGATTCTCTTTTCTGACAGGTTTCGTTTATTTTTCTTCCATTTCTCTATAGTAATGTGCTTTTTCATGACCAAATCCTTCACGCTGACATGCTGCGCACCAATATTTCTCATGGGCGCGCGCTACTACTACAGCAAGAAAGTTATCCACAATTATCTGGACTGTGCGCTGCACACGGACATGGCTGACATTGAGGCGTATTACATGAAACCTTCAGGTAAGACGACAGGATCATTTAAATGTCCTAGTTTGAGTTAGTTTCATTTGTTAGCATTCGCCAGGGGACCTTATTTCTGGTTAAAACTAATCAAACATTAAAGATAGACATTTGTCTGACCAGTCATGCAGTGGCAGGTCATCAAAAATGCATCATCTTCGCTCTCTCTCTTTCTCATTCTCTCTCTCTCTCTCTTCCCTCTCCATCTTACACCTCCATTTCCTTGCTCCTCCCTGTATTTTCTACCCCCACTTTCTGAAGCTCCACTGGGGCTCTAGAGAGAGAAGAAGGTGTGTGGCTGCTTGTCAAGCTATTGATCTTGAAAAGGAAACTGCTGATGCACTTTTCTGCAGTGTAGTTTGTGTCCACGGGGCTTGTTTCACTCAATAAAGCCTCTAATTCGAAAAAAGTAATTCCACTGTTATTCAGTAAACTCCTGGGATTTCCACGACAGCCACTAATTTAGAATACTTTCCCAACATCGGCCCTCAACATCTTGGTTATTGATCAAACGCAGGTTATGGCAGTCAATTGCCCTTCATTGTGTGTCGCTCGTAGATATTTGGTCATGTGGAGGGGTAATCCACTGCATTCACAACTGCAATTTAGCACTCCCATTATTGATGCAGGCCCAGGATGGTTTAGAGGGGGTCAAGCACCACTGGCCATGAACAATAGTCATGATTAGATATTTGGAAAACGAACAGGAACACCTGGGCAACAACAGGCATCCTTGATAAAGAGGCATCTCAGATGTTTTATTTTGTGTATAGTTGTTGTGTTTAGTTACTCATGTGACCTAGAGAATATTTTTGTCCATAGCGTGTTTTGTAAAACAAATATATGAGATGAAAAAGGCAGATTTTATAAACTCATGAGGCAAACATGGACATAAATTCAACCCTGATTACTGGGAAATACTATTGCACTATTGCTACATGTGTCTGGGTGTGTATATATAGACGAAGACAGACCAAGTGTTTGTACTAGTGGCTGAACCGTGGCTTTCATGCAGAAGTAGAACCTTCGTAGAGAAGTGAAAGCAGCCTCAGATCCCTGCTCACATCCTGTGACGACAACAATCAATACATTAATCCCCTGTGTGTGTTGTGATCACTCACTCTGCTGCTTCTAAGGACCAGCTGTCATCTCTTTTATTGGCCCTGTGCGTGAGTAGGCTTGTGTGGGTGAGGAAGCTGTGAAGCAAATTGGCGCCCCAATAGTCAATAGCATGAAGAAAAAAACCTACTAGTAGTTTAAAAATAAGAAAGACATGTGATATCGAAGCATTGAGTTAACCCTGCCATCAATACTAAAAACTGTTGGTCTTTGAACACCATGCAGAAAATAGTGGCAGCTTTGTGGCCTGTGTGCAATGGAAGGAGGCTCCATGAGCGTATTTACCCGCACCAAGACAGAATGTTGTTTGCACGGCTGCCCCATCGGGGGCTTGTCGATGATCTTCGGTGGCGGAATGCACTCAGACTTCACTGTTGAATCTTGAGCAAATAGAAGACAGATTTAGCCTGCCGTCTCCTGTTTTAGGTGTGTAAATAACTCATCAGTGTATTGGGCCCCGAGTACTGCCAAAACATGCAAGATTAAGCCCAGAGGTATACGAAAAAGTAAGCTCTGTAAACCAGAGTCTTGGGCACGCCATCAGGTAGGAGCTTAGTATAGGTTATGAGATGTTATAAGAAGGTTCAAAAATCAGTCTTGTGCGCAAAGTTGGATAAAACATGGATCTTTTCTAGCATATTTTCATGAAGACATTATCCTTCTAGAGCAATTATCTAGGTACTTTCTTTGCACTCTCTTGCAGGATCCATCATTCTCTCTGGTGCAGCTTAGTGCAGAAAAAAGTGAATATAATTAAATGAGGGCAACATTAGCGACTTGTATAATCAGCTTCACTGGCTCATTAATGAGACATCATGACCACAGCAGGGTCTCACAGAGGCAGGAGACCATCATAACACCTGCTAAGAGGGTGTGCCTGAATTCAGATCAGTCAGCAGCTTTCCAGGCAACTGCCATGATATAGCTTGATTTGATGAGAGAGGATATGTTAATATATCTGAAGAAAACATTGAGCAACATTGGAAAAGAAAAGAAGCCATAGATACTCACAGACTGTTTTCTAGTGGTGGTACACTAGATTAATACTCTCATCTAAATCATTATACATGCTTTAACTTATCCTGTAATTAAAGGTTCCTGACATCTGTTTTAACTGCCATTACAGTTAATAGCTGGTTTAGATGTCATGTGATTATAGGGGCTTTATGGGAAGGATTGACAATTAAAGATTTGGGGTTATAAGATGACTTATGTTAAGTTGTTGATGTAGGTATATTTTATCTCCCATTGGTCCTTGTCCAGTACACCCTAAAGTATGTAATCAAATTAATTTTCTCCAACATGAGTTTTACTCTATATTGCAAGTATCATCTTTGTAGATCATGATATTAATATTAATCTACTGGGCCACATAAAATTAGTTGGTGATTTGGCCCCTGAAGGTTCAGTTGTCTTTCCTTTATTGGAATTGTGTAATAAAAACAGTTGAATGTGATTAAAAATGTGTTGAATAAACAAATAAAATTAATAATAATATTTAAGCATCTACTTTTTTAATAATTTCAAAAGATAAACTATTTTTTTTTACTAAGATTCATTATCAAAATTCCATTCTATATTATTTGCAGAAATTAAAATATTATAAATGTAGTAATGCTATCACTGGCTCATAGATAAAGTTATGGGAAATTCACATAGGCATATCAGGCAAATCTCAGCCGTGCTGTGCATGAACGTTAACATGTGTACATCTATAAACTTAAGGAAGTGAAGTTGGGTATTAATAATTCAGAGTAGTTCTACTGGCCACAGATGAGGTTTCACTTATCAATAGAGAGACAATACAAGACACTGAAGTAGCAGGACAATATACCAGAGAAGGATTTAAGTGCATTTTTCCCCACTTTGATGTCTGAAACATTCGGTGGAATGTGGAATGCGAAGCCAGTCGAGGAAAATTCAATCCCTTAAGAGATGAGCTTTATTCCTTAAAAGGCTCATCAATGAGCATCAAATATTCTTGCATGTACCTAGATAAGCAGGACCAAAGTAAAATTACAACAAGCAAGCGAGACATCACAGTTAAACTAGTGTCAATTCATAAATGCTTCATTCAGGCAGGCTTGACATTTGGGCCAATGTGATGGCAAATGTTAGGGCTCCTATAAATAAATAATGTGATGGTTTTAAGAGACTTCCAGCAACAATCACATCGTACTTTTGTTATTTATAATGTCCAAAGCTTTTCATCCTGGTTACTGGTGACACAGAAAAAAACACAGTCACATGTTAGCCCTGAGGTTCAGCTGGGTGAAAGGCCTTAACTGAAATTCTTCACTCAGCAAGATCAGACCAAAAACTGGATCAACTGAAACGCTTGCTCAGGGTTTCCTCCCACAAGTCTTCAGGACATCTCACTCAGTGTGCCGAAGAGGGATGCGGCAAAGAGACTAAATGCTTATGAACTCAGTTAGACTTTTAGTGCTCGTTACAAAGATATCAATAATTTTGTTAGACGCCTCAAAGAACGCTTGCGAGTGTCGGTGCATTCTTAGCCAGGTAATAATTATCCTACATCAGCCCATAATAACATTTATTTTCTAGAACATGTACTTTAACTGGGCTAATCAGCTTTTAGTTTGAACGTGTGTCCTGTGATCTGTTTAAAGACTTTCTGTATTCATCACGTTACTTCCCTGTTAGAATTCATGCTAAATGCTCCTCCCTCCTTTGTTCAACAATGGATCCTTTTTAGTGGTGTTACTCTAAAATAAAACCCAGCCCGGAATGAATTGCAATTATGTCATTTTCTCTTTCATTTTTTGTAACATTTACTGTTTTATTTAATATACCAGATTAAAAAATTGTCAGCCATTACTATGTGGCGACCACAAACTGACTCATGATCTCACTTATACAAATCTCTGTGAACGCAATCTCTTTGAGTTGTAGTTAGTAACTAAATAAATGTAAATGTTATGTTATGTCTGTTGTTTTTTACCATCCTATGAGACACCTTTCATGGTCAGTCACTAATTATTGTCACTTTTACCATAGTCGCTCAAACATTTGAGCTTATGTCCCAATATCCGGGTCCATTTAATAGTCTGATCAGTCGTTTCAGATAATTTCCTCAGACAATAAATTCAGTCAGAGTTGTGTAATGTAATTAGATTTAATAAAGAAAGATTCCTACCATGTTCTCTTTCAGACAATTTGAAAATGTAACGATTTAAGTCGTTTTCAGAAAACTCAACCACTGAAATGATCCAATAACGTGAACATATTTTTGGCCAATTATTCGGAAAATCAATGATTTGTGGTGAATGGATTTAAATTGTCACGAGGTTGAAACATTTTATTTGTTACTTTACATACCCATGCAGAGGGACACTGCCTGGGAGAACATTCCCAATTCTCCCCACTGAAGATAGACCCTTGTCTGCTGTGAAAAGTTTGATTCCTCTGGCGCTCCTCTTGAATAAAATGTTTTGGCTCCTCTCTGAAGCTATACAAGTGATAAATATTATGTATCTTCTGACTCACAAATTTGCGGAAAAATAGGACTTTATTAAAGCTGACTTTAAAAAACAACTCTTACTTCCCTGCTCTTTCCAGGGGTCTACCTTTTCTCCTGGAAGTGCAGTTCTCAGAAAAATAATGATCTCTAAATCCTAGCAGACTGCCGCAGACCCGAATATCCGTAAGCTGGGAACGCCAGGAGCTTAGAGTTGTTCGTGGTCATCAGGAAGAAAAGCGTTTAAAGAGGCACAGAAACACAGAGATGCAATATCTCCGGCTACATTTTTCAATATGCTTTCTGACTCGCTGATCCCCATGATCCATTTCAGATTCAGCGATAAGTAATTCACAGTCTGGTAAAATGGCATGCATGACTCCGACTTATTCTTGGCACTGGATCAATTTAGTCAGATGGTCAAGAGGGCTTTGCAGAAGAACTCAGAACTCACCCCCCTCTGCTGCAGAATATAGCAGCGCTTGAACCCTGAGTTCTGGCATCTGGCTTTAATGAAACTTCATCTCAGGGTTGCTTTGCACATCCACAGATGCTAGCTAACTTCTTCTGGTTAAGTCTAGTCAGTGAAAGCACCACATTGTCTACATAGTACTTCAACTCAATCAACTTTTCCCAGAGGGTTTGTGTCCTTTCCCTTTTTCCTCTCTGCTTTATCCTCCCTTTGCATTCTAATCCTCATATTCTGTTCTTGCTCACGTCTTCTCTTATAACTCTTCTTTTCCTCTCTTAGCCATTGTCTTTCCCAACCATGTTAAATCCCTTTATATCGTCAAATGATGAAAGGTAACATATGATGCTGAATTTGGTGATATTTACTCTTTTTCAATACTTAAATGGTTCAGTACAAAATCCACAGAACCAATAACCAAACTATAAAGTGGGAATATTTAATGTATTTAAGATTTTACAGTGGAATTACCCACAATCAACTAGCCGAGCAGCAAATAACTGTCCACTTAAAGACATTGTTAAAACCAGTTAGCATATAACAACCATGGTGCCATACAATATGGCACCATGGTTGTTAATGGTTTTAAACAACATACAACTTCATAGAATCTGACTTCCATAGATGTTTCATTCAATTCTATTCTGCCTTGTTGACTTCATACCAAACGAGAATCAGCTGATATGGCTGCAAGGTGACTTGGATTAGCCGGACACATTTAATTTCATTCCAAAAGATTACTTTGTTTTTAAACTCTTAGTATGTGTCCATGCTTGGCCAGGATAAGAGCCTTGAGTGACCACTCTGTTCTGTGAATGTTATTAATACAATTAGTGTCTGGTTCGACACATCTCGCTGCACCCTTGTCTATTCCCCTTATTCTGGAGCTCATCTCTAGTTTTTTTTTTAGAAAATAAAATGTATTACTGCAGGTGCCTTGAGCACCAAGTATACATTTATAACATCTAACTTTCTTCAGTACTTTCAAGTGACCCTTGAGGTTCATCTGCCATTTAAGAACCACCATTTATAATTACTTATTAAAGTTTTTAGGAATTTAATATGGCAACTGGAGTTAGATCTTGTTAAGGTTCATAAAATTGAATGTATAATTAGCCTGTATAATTTGATGATTACACATCTCTCCTCATTATCTTACAGGCTCATCCTTCTGGGTAGCTGTTTTTGACGGACGTGTCGTGGGCATGGTGGCAGCGCAGGGTCGAGAAGATGACAACACGGTCGAGCTGCGCCGCATGTCGGTGGATTCGTGCTACCGCGGCAAAGGCATCGCAAAGGCTTTGGGTCGGCGCGTTTTGGAGTTCGCTGTGCGCAACAACTACGCCGCTGTGGTCCTCGGCACGACTGCTGTCAAGTTAGCTGCTCACAAGCTGTACGAGTCGCTAGGCTTCCGTCAAACAAGCCAGAACCCGGATCACCGGCTTCCCGGGATGAGCCGCTCGCCACTGGAGAGGCTGTTCTTCCAGATCCGCCATAGCCGCTACCGCCTGCAGCTTCGTGAGGAGTGAGGAGATTGATGGGAAGAAAATTGGAGATGGAGAAAGAGGGGGAGAGAGAGCAACGTCCTTCCCTTAGCAGAGAACCACGACCACATCCTTACCTCTGACAGTGTTTATTTATGATCCTATTAGATAGTACTTATTAACAATACATTTTAATCATCAGTCACTAACAGTGTCTTTTGTCATTCCAATTTTGTGTATGATACTTTCCATTTTCCTTTTTTTCATTACATTATTTTAGTAACTTTGATCCTCTCATTCTCTTTGTTGAAGTTTAAATTGTTTAAGGCAAGAAGCTGGCAGCCTCCCCCACCCTTTACAAATCATGTGATGATCAATAATACATTTAAAAATGATCCTTGTCTTTTGTTGCCCCTCCCCCATTACCCAATGCTCCTACCTGCAATATCTTACAGGTTTAAGAAAAGAAAAAATATGGAATGGTGGGTAAAAAGTGCACGTGGGTTTATTTAAAGAGGGACGTTTCTGTCATTTACTCTTTTTTTTTGAGAGATGTGGACAAAACATAGACACAACCTAGCCATGTGTTTTTTTGGCCAGACTGTTGAGACAACATATTCAAGCACAGCAAGAGTGTTTTACCGACCCCAAGAGTGAGGAAGAAGAGCGGATGAATACTGGAATATACACTGTGTGCCTTGTGGACAAGATATTCACAAATAACACATTGCATCTTCCAACAATCCTGCTCTTTGTTTTCCTCTCTGGTCATTTGACCAAGTTGAAACATCCCTCCCTGCCTTGCCTTCCCATCTATTTGTGCTGAGAGTTGTGGCGATGCTCTCTAATTAGTTGAGGTGATCAGAGGGTGGAGAACGTCACAGTGACACATCGCAAAGTGAAAAACTATGCATGGATTTGTGTGTGAGTGATGAGAAAAATGTGTTTTTCTGTGTGTTTGAGCAGACGATGGTCAGACATTCGACTGCATGACCGTTTGCTTTATGTGACAAACAACCTTATGGAGTGAATCAAACTAAACATCACTGCTTTATACATGTACTGAGAAATGGTTTACTGATCGAAAATTGGAAATGCTTTGGGGTTTTCTAGTTCTTGACTAATTCTAGGTCATTTTTTAACATAAAATTAACAAGGAAATATGCAATTTTTGTCTTAACTATAGAGTCAACTGCACACTAGTAAGACTGGGGGCAGCTTGGGTTGATTATTCATATTAGCAATACCGTCAAACACTCAGAAGATAATTGAGCACAAAATGAGGATATATTGACTTAAACTGCATTTAATACAAATCATTTATTAATTCTGTAAACTGTTGAAGTTGTAGCAAGTGTTTTAGCTGTCGAAGGCATTTACTTTGGCAGCTGTCGCTGTGTCTAACCACCATGCAAAAATAAAATCTTTATAATCTACCAACAATTTTTCTTGCAAAAAAAAAAAAAGATAAAAACAAGTCAATTTTTTCCAACAACCTCACAATTTAACACTCATTTTATCCTAGCACACACTCCACTGACCTTTGACCTCAACCCCCATTCCATCTCTGCATGTGCGACAGCGCTTGCATTATTTGCCAGATGATGCATTGCTTAATGAGCTTGCTCAACCCCTAAAACCCCAGACCTGCATCCTGGTTAAGGTGTCATTGGCATAGTGGGAAGACTAATTCTTGTCTGCTTTCGAGATGATTAATGAATGTGAATGTAACCCTGACACGATGAAGTATAAATCGAGACACTCACCACTATGTCGATGACGTCTTGCCCGCCAGCTAACCCACTGCAGAATGCAAAAGCAATGCAATGTGGCATGCCTCTATACCCGGTGTGTGTACGGTGCCTGCCCCGGAAAGTCAAGAGAAAAAAACAGGTATATAAATATGGCATAAAAAAATAGAAAGATATTAGCATTTTTATGAGCAACCAAGATAAACAATCTTTGAAAAAATGTAACATCTGCATGAAATGTATCTTAAAATGCAAGTGGACCTCCAGGGGGTTTTCCTCCCGCTATATGGCATCATTAGATAAAACTTTTATAAAGTTGGGGGAGTCGGATTTACTGTGGACTTGTGAGTCTAATTGTTGTTTTAATTTCCTAATTTTAACAGATAATTTGGCCAACAATAGCTGAAACGAATCAAAGGGTTTGCTTATATGATCAATGATTGAGTTTCCTGTCAAGTATTTTGGTAAATTGCTGGAACTAAAATATTAATATGAACATGTACTTTAAAATCAAAACTTCAAAGGGAAATGTCAACAAACAGTAGCCGCTTGTTGACAAATGCCATTGTCATTGTTAAAAAACACAAGAAGGTTCCATTGTTTCTTTGCTCCAAACACGATGAAGACGTTGATGAATGAGCAATAAATTCAAAGGCACAAAGACGAAAAGGAATACTGAGGCAACATGTGGTGGGATTCTTGAGCAGTCAGGGTGCTTTCATGTGCCTAAAGCAACAGATAACACTGACCCACTTTCAGGCAGAAGAATTAAACAGAATCTCTGATCTCAACAGCAAACTGAACACTGCAGTCAAATCTTTACTCATCATACTTAACTCATGTCCCAAAAAGACAAACGGCCTCTAGCATACCAACATGGAGGCTCCACACATGAGTTGGACTGTGAAAAGAACTGGGCGATGTGGTCTACTGAAAGAATGTGAAATCTGTTCATCCTGAGCCATTTCTGCTGCTGTCAATGTTGTTCATGTCGGGTCAAATTTAAAATGTTGATTCATGCTTTTGGTGGGTTGATATTCATTCATAAAACATTTCTTCAAACAAAAGTTAAAGGCTGATGTGAATCATAGAAGATACACAAATTAATTTGTAATTCTTTTTTTTTCTTCTTTTTTTTACTGTTTATGTTATGTTTTTACAGATTGCTCGTTTTTTTAATCCTTAAAAATGTTTTTTATTTGTATGCAGTTTATATACTAGTAGTTGAATGAAAAAGAAACTTTGTTTTTATGCTGATGTACAATCTAACAAAACCATCACGTATTTCTACCGTGTTCATTTTATTGGTGATTTTTGAATAATCGGGCAAGTCTGCATGTGCATGTGAGATGATTCAGCTGCCAACAGCATCCTAAACATTGCTCATCCTGGAGGATATCAAAACTTTAGCTAGTAACTCTGGCTGCTGATGAACACATGCAGGTTGCAACTGTGAGGCACCACTCAACTTCCAAAAGGTTGTATTTGTGTGTTCAAAGCTAAACGTATACAGTGTTGCCACTAGAATAGTCTTTGTGTTCTGAATGTAGGTCTGGGACACAAATCCTGTTCTCCAACAACAGTCACAAAAAACATCTCATATACTTGCTAACTTTGAAGGGGGGGTTGCCCTCAAAAGGGCACAAATGTACAGATCTATGAAGTGTTAGTTTAATGCTTCAAAAAGTGTTGAACACGCCATCTATTAAGGCATGAATCTAAACTGCCAAACTAGAAGGATTTCTTTTCTAAAAAATATTTTTTTGGTGGATTTCATTTATTTTTCTAGCTTCATGAGAATAGGGGAACTAGCTAACTAAACCACTAGATTAGGTATTAGCAACTGTGTGAATGTATATATCTCCATCTCCATCAGTCGCCACTGTGTACAGACCTGTCATTTATTTAACTTTCATCTGATTCTGTTTATTTTTGCCTGTGAAGATGGCTGCTGTGTGGAATGTTCCACTTTATGTTTGGGGGAGGGAAGAATGTGACACATTGCCAGTTAAAAGGGGTGGAGGGGTGGGCGCGCCGGGATATTTGGGAGGGGGGTCTGAAGAAAATGGCTCACAACATGGACTCCCCCTCTCTCTCCACCTATAGTGAGGAATTGTACCCACTGTGGACTACACAGAAGGACTCATTCTGGACTGAGGCCATGAGTGCCGAGAACACACAAGCACTTGTAGCACAACTGTGTCTTGTTTTGCTATTAAAGTACAGGTTTAACTCTTTTTTTTTTACATTTCATATGGAGAATGAAACTTTTCTTTTTTTCCCATTACGTGTCACTAAGAAACACACACCTCGGTTTTATGATTCAGCTTCTGATTTAAGGTTACGTCTTGAAGAAGGGATGACTGAAAGTGACAGTTATGCTGCATTTCATTGCTATTTTATTCTTATGAATGTCTTTTTATTTGATTTTATCCGGAAATTTCCTGCCCATGTGCCATTCTATCAAGCAATAAATATACACAAGGAGATGGAAAGACAAGAAACAAACATATATTGATGATATCAACATGCTGCATTGCTGTTTAATCAATTAACCTGCATGACTAAGTGGCAACAATGTCATCATATTACTGAGATTAACGTTGAAGTGGACTATGGGATGATTTCCTTTATGTTTTTTTTTGTTTTTTTTTACAAAAGTGTCAAATCTTTTTTTTAAGCAAAGCTTGATGTGCATATATGGTATGCACATGTACAGATGTCAATATGAGTGGAATGGTGTGAGGGAGTTCAAGCAGACAGGGAACAGGCAACGTGTGGAGTCAGTGGACGGGCATCTTTACTACTGAGCATGATGGTCTTTAAGAACATGCTAACCATTCTGAATTGTTGACTCTTATTTAAATTTTATTTGTCAAGTCGTAACTGTAGAGTTGTAAAATACAACATTTACAGTAAATAGTATATGTGGTTATTTTTTAACTAGTATTGTCACTGAGCTGTCTAAATAATATTTTAAAGATACTTAACACACTTTGGAAAGTTATTATCTGCAAGGTGCCTCTTCCAAAAATGGACAAGCTGTCACTTCCAGGAAATGATGCGTGTCATTTTAACACTGGTCCATGTGGCCCCTCGCTGGCGGAGGTCAGACACAGCCCTCCTTGTCCTGCCCATCTGCTTGAACTCTCAACTTGTCAAAGAGTCATTTAAGCAGTGGCAGCAAATCTAGCTGATAGCTCACACCAACCATGAATGCATTGCTGCTACAATGTAAGTGTCTCTGTCTGACCCAGGGCTCTGGCAAAGCGGTTGTCTGTTGCCAGGAAACCAACCTGCACTGAGCGCAGCAGGGAAATGAAATGTAGACACCCAGCATTGAGGCGGGCCATGATGGAGAGAGTAAAGATTAATGGATAGCTGGCGGAGATGGGCTGAGTGGTGAAGAGACAACATTTGAATTGGGAGTGTGGGCGTTGTATTCAAAATAATCTGAGAGAAGAAAAACGTCTTAAGGTCTGATGAGAAGGAAGGCGTGAAAATGTGTACTTGAGCTTAAAAGTGTCTGATTAAAGACTTTCAGATAGTTTCGGTGCCGATGGTTTTTGGGTTTACTATTTTAACATTTGGGAGAGAATTGTGTAACCACACTGTGTGTCGTTTTTTTTTATTTTTTAGTACTGACAATTGGGAAACTGTATAGATGTAAAGATGGAATCTCCTGCATTATGACGGCTATGATGGATGTAGATATATTGTATCAATTAAAAAAGATGATGCATCAAAGCTTTCAATTGTTGCACCAGTGGACTCATTCAGGACTAGTATCATACTTAATGTTAGAGCAACGAAAGAAGGCGGTGAGAATTCTCTCTGCCATGAATACTTACACGTTGCTAGTTCTCTGTGGTAGCTGCGAGAAGCTTATCGTGTTGCCCTTGACAACTGGATGCCTCCAGTGGCTTGCTTCTTCAGAAACTGGCACAGGATGCTAGATCAGAGCCTTCAGCTTGCCTTCCCAATTCCACACCTTTAAAATGACAACAAGAGTTGGAGTAGCAATAAAAGTGCAGATTGATTAAGGAAACTATCATCAGTATTAGATCTTACATCACATATACACTAAATACCTGCGGTCAAAAATGCCGAACCCTGTGAACTGCACATGCCAGTCTCACGGTCCAGACTTAGAAGAGAGGAGGTGTGGGGGGCTGTGAACATTTAACAATGAAAGAATAGAGAGGCAGATTTCCATAACACTGTCCATTGCTTAGGCTCAGAACTCCTCTTAGGTTCTGGTGGGGGAAAGCGTGGCTAACCTCAGCATTGTTACTGAGGAAAGTTTGATTCCACTGAGAAGCAAATATAGAGCATGAGTTTGTAATGGTGGGGAATCTGCTTTGAATTCCACCGCATTTGGAGTACCAACCTATGGAAATCTAAAAAACGATCTCAGGATATTAAATAAGCAAAAATCTCACAAGTAGTAAAATCAATAGCATGTTACGATTGATACAGCCATCTCATTAATGTATTTATCTTCTAAAAACCTCTTTATCGCACCAACCCACCAGACAAAAAGCTGCAAATTATTTTCATCATATGATATTTTCTAAACATATTTAGTTGACATGAAAATACTGCAAGTATTACGTTAAAATGTAGATAAATTACAGATTATCACACTGAATCACAAAAACAGATTTAATTTATGACTTTGAACAAGATAATCAAATACTTTCTTTACAGTTGAGTCTTAACCTGACATTTTTTTGCAGCAAAAACCAAAGCCGAACATAACAAGGTGGTCGTAGGGGAAAAGATGGACAGGGAATCTTTTTTTAAAGGATGGAGAGTGACAAACACTGGCACAATACAGCGGGCTTCGTGCCGTTGCCCCCGGATACAGACAGAGTGAAAGGAAGAACTGGGGGCTGGATTGTGCTGCAGCTGCATGGTTTCCATGGCAACATGGATGCAGCACAAACGTAGAGAGAGAAAGACAGATAAAAACCGAATGTGTATTAGGGAGAGGATGAACAAGGCAGATAAACAAAGGTTAGATGCAATGCCTAAAAGTAAAATGGAGAATGAGAAGAACAAAAAGAAGGAAGAGAAATTTAAATGTTAGCGGGGGATGACGGATGACGGTTCTTCAGCTCAGACATTGATCCCCAGGACTTTCCAATGGACACAGACACTTTGAGGGGTACCTGAACACAAACACCCAAATCAGAGAGACAGAATGTCAGTCATGTAACTGACTGACCAAAATATAAGCCAGCATAAAATGTAGTGATGTAACCAAACACAAACAAAAACTACAAACGTCTGGTCAGAGTCATAATTAAATAAACAGCATTGGCAACCACTACTCGTCGCATATCTGGAATTACATGTTTCACTTATTACAAACTCACTTTAAGATGCACACTGAAGCAGTCAATGTGCCGTAAAGACTCCATTGTTCTCTTTACCATTGCTGCGTACAAAAGAGTGAGAGAGAGCGACATTAGATCAGGAGAGTGTGAAGTTAGACGCAACAATTAAATTATACTTATGGAACTGAGATGATGCTCAGTGGCTATTAAAGTAACCCTACCTGAAAACTGCTCTAATTGGGAGTCTTCCACTTCCCAGAGAAGCTCGTCGTGAAGCTGGGCGATCAGTCTGCAACGTCAAATGATGTAGTTTATTTTGCATTAGTGATCATATGTGATTATATAAGTAAGTATGTAATTTTATTTGTAAAGACACAGGGTCACAAGGTGCTTAAACAAACAATACAGTTAAAAAGAAATACTTTAAAAGGCAAAGACAACACAGTGACAAACATAGCAGCCCCAAGATAACCAAGAAAAAGCCTGCTAAAATAGGTCTCTGGATTCTTCTTTAAGGAGTCAGTAGACTCCATTAATAGAACATGGACTGTTTGTAATATTACCAATATATACGTTTATAGTAGAGGCAGCAATGTTAGGAACCTAACAGACTAATACATCATACCTTGCAGACAGAAAGCTGGTGGAGGACACCAGGTTGATGATTTGGATCATGGCAATTTTACAGAGGTCAGCAGCAGAACCTATACACGCATGCATGCATACACAAAACCAAAAGTTCAACACTAAGTTGTAGTGTAAAAGAGGGTTCACTCAAGAAAAAATCTCAAGCTAAAGGCTTATGATCCTGTGACACCGGACACACAACAGAATTAGTGGAAGAAAAATAAATTTAGGAGCCACTTTCTCAGTTACAGAAGGGGCCAAATACATATTCTCCCAAACATTGAATTGCTTTAATTGAACATCAGTTGAACTGTTTTTAAAGCCTCTCCATGACATAGACAATCTCTTTCTTATCTTATCTTGAACACTGTCTAAGATTTCAAAATGAACATTACAAATAAAATTGGGATTTAAGTTTGACACATATGGTAATTTCATTATTCATAGATATCAAAATGTATTTGTACCCTGCACAACAAAGTTGACGGCCTGCCTCTCAGCCTGCATGCGAACCTTCCAGTCAGAAGAGCTGATGTTAGGAAGACTCCGGCGACGGCCCATGATTGAGAGCACGTAGCCTAAAAAAAAACATGATGCATGAATTGAATCAACATCATCATTATTTTGTTAAGCTCCACTGTCCTACATTTATTTATTGCACTAAACGAAAACCTAATAAAAGTTTTGTGTACACAAATGATTGGTCAAAAACCAGCTAAAATAAATAGTGCTGTTGTTCTTTCACTAAGGGAAAGTTGATACAGGATCCAAAGTGGGTCATGAATTATACAACACCAATATAAAAAACATTTCAGTCCTGATCTTAAAGTTTATGAACATTTGCATTAATTTTTATATTCTACATAAAGACAAAAGTAATTATGACCAACTTCCTCCCAAAAGAAGCATTAAACTGTTTGCTACCGAGAAGTGCATTAGTAAAGAATGTTTGTACATTATAAAAAAAAACTCTTTACTCTGATTTCCACAAATAATAACAATCAGTGCAAGCTTATTTTTATAGTTAAAAATCTAAAATGAAAGAAAAACATTTCTCTAGGTTCCATTTTACTGTTTTAACTTGATTGTGAATTTGCTGTAGTTACGATTAATAAACAGGTAATTCATAGTGAGTGTAAAACAAATGCTACAGTTTGTCTTTGTAAATGTAGGCAGAGCATAACACGTGCCGTAAATGACGCCAGGAAAAAAGCAGGGAACATAAACAATAGCATTTGACATCAATACAAAATGACAAAGCATTCACTGACAGAGAGAGGTGGTGACATTAAACACACAACAAACATACTTTCGTATGCAGGTATGCCGCTCACTCGCGGTTACACAGAGTTGACCAGTAAATTCCACAGGATGGACAATAGATGGGGCTTTACATCTAAATCCCTTTGGCTTCCCAAACTATAGGAAAAGCCAATTGGGGCGTGAAAAACTCACTTTTCTTTCCCGAGAGCGAACGTGCACTGACATGCATAAATAAATTGGAAGTGATCTCATAACAGAAAGTTGGAAAAACATTAAGTCAATGTGCAATGACCCGTTATTTGTGCATGTGACCTTAAACAATGTTTTCTGAGCCCCAAATCAAAGTCAGGGTTGAACCTGCAGGTTTTCTTCTATGCCCACATCTGTCATAGTAAGTCACAGACATCAAGATGTAAGGTACTTCTCTGTTGGAAGCATTGGATTTCAGACTAGACCCTCATAAAGTATAAATTACATTTAAAAGGTTTAGCACATAAGCCAATAAAAAGAACAATATCAATATTATGTGTGAGCTATTTTATTACCTAGTACACTTGAATATATCATTATAATCTAAAAGTGAATATTATTGTAAATTGATGTATAAAAGAGTAGTAATGTAGTAAAAACCTTGAATGCCAAAATATCAGAAAATA
Organism: Callionymus lyra; assembly: GCF_982586985.1. Lineage (NCBI taxonomy): Eukaryota > Metazoa > Chordata > Actinopteri > Syngnathiformes > Callionymidae > Callionymus > Callionymus lyra. The sequence goes on along the minus strand of NC_141821.1, from coordinate 35,738,661 downwards.
ACTATTATGTGATCATACTTTCTGCCCAAAGCTAAAACAACCAGGCTAAAACGGAAATGCTTTGTGAGGTCCAGCCAACATAAAAATGTGTTAAAATTCAGGTACTGCTTGATCGATCAGCTCGCTGATTATTCGGAAGAGATGAGAGGAAGAAAAACTGAGTACCGTATATGTAGTTTAATAAAAACTAATGAATTGAAGTAGAGGGATACAAATATTGATCCACACAATGAGGAAATCATGAGAAACACCAACACTGGGCATATCATCAGTTTACTTCAGAGGAAGCCAGTTGTGAAAAAGAATAGCAACAGGAGAGCAGAGAGTAACTTCCGTGTTTTTTACATTGAGAAATGGGTTTAACTCTTGTGTTAGCTCAGGGTCAAAGTAAACGACCTCCCTGTTTTGCAGAAATACATATGCAGTGGTGGAGATTGTTCACCTTAACCCAGAATAAAGACACAAGGGTATACCACAAACACATTTGTTTTTGGGCCTTTGGTCACTTTGACCCTGAGGTAAGACAAGGGTTAATAAATCACAAAAATAGCTATAGCGATTTAATATCTGAAAGGATATTGTACCCCTAGTTCTGTTCTTGTCTTATCATTTTAGTTAGAAAATATAAATAAGCCCCGTCTGGCTAAAATGATTCATATAGTACAGGGGTGTCAAACCACAAAAGGGGCCTAAATCTTTAAAGTTAACCCTTGTGTTAATCCCCCAGACAGGATGAACCTTCAATGAGTCGCAGTAACAAAAATGAGGTGATCACCCAACAGGATCCTCGCTGGCCTCTTCCACTCAGCCTGTCGATGCTACATCGAATCTCTGACTCAGGAGGATCCGGAGGCTTTAAATGCAGACTTTACAGTATTTTGTGTGAACGTGTTGGAATCACAGGTTTGCTGCGTCTGCAGATAGATCAGAATATAAATAGGATGTCCCATTTGAAGCATCAGTGCCTTCCCTCCCCCCTCTTCCTTCAAGTATTGACCACTGGCCATTTGTCTTATTGTCAGTGTGTGCACATGCTTTCACCATCATGTGGCTGTTGAAACCTAAATACAACATGAAAAACTAATAAAAAGATGAACATATCATATTAATAATATATACTCATTTCATTTGTAAACCAACATTTTACATTCAAATCATTACCCATTATAGTACACAATGTTTTCTTTATTATAATTAAATGTTGTTTTACAATGGTCAAGCACAATCATATTATCTGAGGCTCAAGACCAACCAAGATTGGATTGTAACAAATTTTAAAAGGTCTTTCCTTTGCTACAATTTAGAAGACAACAAACCTGATTATTGCTGAGAAGCAACACACATCTAAAAATAATTCAACATTATGAATGGATTGTGTTGTTGAGTTTTATCATTCAATGATGGGCAGCAGATCTTTCACACCCTATTGACTGATTGTCGACTTGGATCAGGGTTGTGAAACTCAATCACGGAAGGAGCCAAAATCTTTAGCAGGCCAAGTTGAGGGCCAGACAAAATGTATATTGACCAAACCTAGGCGGTTGTCTTTTCATTTGACGCTCAACTTATCTATATTAGATCAGTGTTTGTTCTCCTTCAACAAACAAATTCCAGTTTTACCTTTAGTGTGGACATCCACTGCCCCCCTTATCTAATCTTGAACATTGACATCTTTATCACTCACCATATCAACACAATCATTAATCTACCTGGATTTTGAGCCAACCATCCGAAAAGCCAAGTGCAATGACTTGGTGTGCCAGGATTAGTCCCCTGGGCCATGAGTTTGACACATGTGACTTAGAGTAGATCATTCAGCTGCTAATGTTTAGTTTTCTTTTCTCTGTCAAGCTTTCACAGTAACTTTAATATTTCCATGGTTGTCACACTAACCTTTTTCACGACACTGTTTGACTGTCCTTTGGATGAAGGCGGAGACTTCTTTGTATGTCTGCAAGAAGGTTTCTTGAAAGCATTTGGCTTGCTCTACACTCACCCCCAAAATTCCTGACAGACGCTCTTGACCTAAGACAAATAGATAAATACAATGGAATTGAAATTCAAAGAAGCCCCACTATTCATTATTTATGACAATTTGTGTTAATCAGTGGTAAATAGGGGCATATAAAGTATCAATACCTAATCATTTCACAGCAACATGAGTCTCATTTTAAATGCTGTTAGTATTAAGGTTTACATCTGTACCGGCAAATATTATTTCATTCAAGTAAAGGGGTAAACCAGTGTTTTAAAATGATTCAATCGGTTATCTTAGAATGTGAAAATATAATATGTGTTATAAGATATTCAGCAGATCTGTGTTGAAGATACTTCATTACGTCAATTTTTATTAGCATCTTTCCTAATCCCATACTACAGCCCATCCAACTTATTTGTAGGAATCTGAGAGACCTTATGCCCTAAGTAAATAAGTAAGTAAGTAAAGGTTATTTAATATAGTCTTATTACGGTTTTAAAATGTAAAAATTTAACAGGCATCATGTTGTTTGCGACAAAATTGTGTACATAGTGGGTCTTTTCTATACTTTGTTCAATAGTTTTGTTGAATCTTTGATCCGATTTTGTCTAAATAAACCATGGGCGATACCCATTGAGTAGCCATTTGTTGTCAGTTAATTTAAAAGGATGTTATGTCAATGAAAAGGATGCATGAAACATGCCATAACCTTTTTAAGGGAAACCCTGCTTCAAAGCCTCATCTTGTCTTTTGGTAGCAACCTAAATACTTTTAGACGTGTTATTTATTCTTATCAAGCCTCACAAAATGAAACAAATACTTAAATTCTCATGATGATTCCTCCATTATGTAAGTGGGTGTGGTCCTTTTGTCTCCACCAGATTCTTTAGGAATGAGGTCAGATAAAAAAGCCAAACTTGACCTTATCATAAAAGCAAATCCTATGAATGTTTTTGTCACAGCAAGTCAATTGGTTTGCCCAAGAAGAATAATACACGTTCGTCGCTGGTTCTTGTCATCATCATCCAGCTGATATTATGAAGCTCCTATTGAAGACAAGCTCCATATGTTTGACTCTCACCATGCTGTGTGGCCTTGTTACATATGACTTGACCTATTTGTAAAGCAACACAGATATGCGAGTGTGTGAGGCCATAGCTGAAGTTTGCCCCGCCTCCCTGGCCTGATTATTGTCTTGCAGAGAAAGCTTCATTTTAGTATTCAGTATCCATGGTAACACATCCTTCCATGAAGAGCTGTCGGTCTATGTGGCTCCTTCCATTAGTCCTAATGCACCGTTTTCCCACTCATCCCACCTCGTCCTCGCTCTTCCCCTTTACCCTACATTCACTTCCAACCACTACTCTTCTTCATTGGTACGTTTCATTACACTCACTCCCAACTTTTCAAGGCTTTTACAATCATGCTCAATGCAATGCACAGGATGCCATTTCGGAGCTCAACCTGAAGAGATCTACAAATCTTCCCTAATTAGTTCATTTCGTTAGGTTTCATAAGCTTGACTGGATTTGTCTTATTTAATCTCAGGCGCTCAATTTCCCTAGTCAACAATGTTGCTTACTTACTGCATACCATAATACTACTGCACTGATCGTTTTTAATTGATAGAAAAATAAAACATACAAGTATGCAGTGGTTATAAAGAATAACTATTTTTACACTAAGAGGATTTTTTTTATTATTTGACTGCACAGTAAGCACTCTACTCAAGAGAAGTGATATTTCAGAGTAGTTCTACATTTATTTTTGCCCCTCCTCTACCCCTTGTCTCTGGTCAGGTCTCATGGATAGCCTGAGAGAAGAGGCCCACATTGAAGAGAAATATTCTCTCTGATGTTTCCTGGGTTTAACCGACGGTCTCTTGTCAGGACATGCTGTAGGACATGCCCAGAACAACTGCTGAGGGCTGCGTCCAGGGGGCATCCTAAAAAAGTTGGCTTCTCTTGATTTGGAGCATCAGTAGTCCTGATTGAAGTCTCTCCCAAAAGTTGAGTGCCTTTCTTAAGTCTCTGTAATTCGTGACTACCTGAAGTTCGTGACCATGGATGGGTATCAGCACTTTATCCACAGAATGTTTAAAATGACTGTATTGTATTGCAAATGTATACGTGCACGTTTTTTGCTAATAAATTGTTTTTGAAATTTGATTTTAAATTTGCATTTGCATTCACTCAGGGTGTTTAAGAGTTGATTAAGGAGAGTCCCCCAGCAATACATACATTCAGATACTTATCTGAAAATATATTGTGTGAAATGTGTGCACTGACCTACTCCATACACAACAGAATACACAATGCGCTTGGCATGTTCCCGGTCCTGTGCAGTTGTATCATCTTGATCAACTCCCTTCCTTTATGAGAGAAAAACAAAAGTAACTTGGTTTGAACATAAACATTTAAAATGCCACTCATCAAGCAAACAAAAGTGGTGGACACTTTTATCAGGGTCAAACCTATTTTGTCTTGGCTTATTTGACTAAATGTCTAATTGGTCAATATCCAATGGTGGTGATGCAGGCTGTGATACAAACTATTAGTTATAACATTAATTAGTCTTAATCTTAAAGTCCCTGTCCCACTTTCCCCTTCAGGATTTTATCCAGAAAGATAACTGTGTTGACAGGTCAGCAAAATACCCCATTAATGAAAATGTATCAAACTCTAATATTTATATTACAGCGTTTTCAGCTAGGAAGTGATGTGTACAGGACTTTAGCTGCCCCCTGCTGGATAAATATTACAATCCTAGAGCTACACTACAGTATTGGTGTGGTCTGTCAAATCTCTCTAGAGACACCTACGATATCCCAAAATTCTATATCTTCCTACATCATTTAAACTTCACAGATCTGAAGATTTAAAATGTAGTATACAACCACTCAACACTAAGCTGTATACAAACAGAAAACAATATTTATACAAGTAATTTTGTAAAATAAACTGAAAGATGTAGCAACATTTAATATGCAATCATATTTTTTAATAATAAATAAATAACGTCTAATTTGGAAAGAGAAAAAGATAGGACCAAATTGAAGAACACAATGCTTGAGCTTTTATGTCTTGAAGACAAGGATCATGTCCTTAGTATTAGGCTATGTTTATGTGCAAGTGTTTCTATTAATAATGGGACTTACCACTTGGAAGCGAGCATTGTGAAGACGTCAGCATCTGGATCGGTAAATATGCGTAACAGCTCTGGGTCAGAAGACAGGTGAGCGAGGAGTCGCAACTCCATCTGGCAAAAGTCTGGTAAAAACAAAATGACAACATTTTTTGGGGCAATAGAATCTATGTTGCCAATTTAAATTCATGCAAGAGTAAAGAACATTTATATTTTATATGTAACTTAAAATCAATCACAATCTTGGAATATCAATGCGTCTACTTGAGCAACACTGATGTCAATTAATTCTACCTGCTGTTGTGCAAATGGAACTGAAAGCAGGTTAAAGTGCAAGTATAAGTAAGACATGAGCATGGAGGAGATACCAGGAAGCAGATCAGTACACCAAGAAACGTGGAGGAGCAGTATGAGGGCATCATGTTATAGCTCTCAAGTCTAACAACTCGTATAAATACTCAAGTGTCAACTATGTGAGGATATAAACAATTGTAATGGTGGTTTGAAGTGTTAAGTCCGGAGTTTACGGAGGCATCACGAGTCAAAGCTTGATCAACCTATTGTCCATGTTGGCGTGTCAAATGAGGAGTGGTACGTGTTAATCCGTCGCTGTGATGTCTTCTATAACGGCTCAGGCATAAGTGTTACCCATGCCCCAGAGGAAGCTCATTCCAAAGCTTAGGAGCAACAGCCTGGAAGGATCTCTCTCCTCTGGTCCTGAAACGTGTGCTAGGAACCATCAGTAGATTCTGATCCACAGACCTCAGAGGCCGAGCTGGGGTGTAAGGCTGGATCAGATCACTAAGGAGGAGCCTGACCATGAATAGATCTGATAGTAAGAACCAGAATTTTAAAGTTTATCCTGAAAGAAACTGGCAGCCAGTGAAAAGATTTAAGGATCGGAGAAATGTGAGTTCTTCTACTAGAGCGGGTTAGAATTCTCGCTGCAGAGTTCTGTATCAACTGCAGGCGAGACAGCTCCTTCTTGTTAAGACATGAAAACAAACTGTTGCAATAGTCCAGGCGAGAAGAAACAAACCCATGGATTACAAGCTTCAGATCATGTTGTCACAACAAGTTTAGAGATTTTTCTCAGTTGAAGGAAACTGTTTCTGGTCAGTTTTTCTGCAGTGTTGTACTAGAGACATGTCTTTGTCAAATACAACAGGCTCAGGCCCAGTTTGACAGACTGGCCTAAGTCACCCAAGTACTGACTCAACCCTGGAACCTTATCATCAGGAGCAATAAGCAGAGTTTCAGTTTTGTCCACATTTAGCTGTAAAGTGTTTTCACGAAGACATTGTTTGATTTCTAGCAAACAATTGACTAAGCTGTTCAGCCTCTGGGGCTCAGTTGGATCAAAAGAGCAGTAGAGCTGGATGTCATCAGCAAAATGTGGTAATAAACATCAGGAAAACTCTAAATGATCTTACCCAGGGGAATCAAGTACAGCAAAAACAATAAAGGACCTTGAACAGAACCTTGAGGGACTCCACACAACAGATCCGCTGATTCAGATGTCATTTGATTGGCAGATACACTGAAACTGCGCCCAGAAAGGTATGACGAGAATCAATGTAACACAGACCCAGACAGTCCCAGTTCATCCCTTAGCTTCTCAGCAGGATCTGGTGATCAACTGTGTCAAGGGCTGAGGACAGATCCAAGAGAACCAGAACAGTGTATTGACCCGAGTCAGCCAACATCATGATGTCACTGGACACTTTCAGTCTCTGTAGAGTGATGTTTGCGGAAGCCAGACTGAAACTTCTCATGGATGTCGCTCTGATCCAGGAAGAAAGACAACTGCTCAGACACCACCTTCTCCAAGATCTGGACAAGAAAGGGAGCTTAGAAATAGGCCTGAAATGACTGAGGTCAGTCAGGTCTAAGCCTGGCTTTTTGAGCAAAGGCTCCACAATAGCATGTTTAAATGCATTAGGAAAAACCTCTGTGGAAAGGGAGAGGTTAACCATATTGGTAACCCAGGGGCCAATTACATCAAACACTTTGATAAAAAGCCTAGGAAGAAGGACGTCGAACGAGCAAGAGGAGGGTTTCATCCTGTTCACCAGAGCCGAAATATCACCACACTTATTAAACATACCAAACACCACCATGTCTTCTCCTTTGAATTCGATTGACAGGTCCACCAGAACGGTCTTGTAGATGCAGCAATGAGTGAAGCCCCTCTCCCACAACAACTTCTTGACTATCTTTTCCCAAAAAGAGAAATTTAAATAAATAATATGGGGGGTAAAAAAGTCCAAAACAAATGAAAACATGAATTTAAACTAACAGTTTACATTTGCTAATTTTAAACATGTCTGACATGAGTCACACTATTGTAAATGTGCTCCGGTGTAAATGTTTATATTTTACACACATTTTTATTAACAAGAAAAGTGAATTAACAGAGGCAACCAGTGGATTATTTAAATTTAAAAAAATCTTCAGATTAAGTTTTTAAAACATCTTTTATTTATTTTCAGATATTAAGACATACACCTTGACACACACACGAAAAAAAAAGAACAGTAGAAAAAAACACACAAAAACAAAAACAAAGAAAGATCCAACCCTCCACACCTGTAGAAAACCTCCCCGCGGAGAGATGCAGCACTGAAGGAAGACCACGAGGAGACAGGCTCAGTAAAAGCAGGGGTTCCAAACAAGGGGGAGAGATTTTCTCTTTGATCAATTTAATTTTGCTGTCAGCTTCACAGAAGACTTGAGGAGCCACAAGAGAATTGATCGTGTCAAACAACACTTTGGGGTTTGAAATGGCCCGCAATGCGCTCCCATCGTCCACCCTATCAGCTGTGTCATCATGGTCTGTGGAGGAGTTCCTGGCCTGTTGGTTCTCGCGCAATGACCTGTGCCCAGTCAAACTCAGATTGTCAGCCACAAACCGCTCCCCCATAGCCATTGTGGAAGCGTTCTTTGCTAGGCTCTCGACAGCCCCCAGCAACGGTGGCGTGAAATCCTGCTCAGCTCAGCCCAGGCTGAGTACCTTTCCTACGAGTCATTGCTCGACCTTGGCCTCGTGCCTAAGGATTTCCCATCGAATACCGGTGCAGGAGTACCCAAAGACGAGTACAGCCCTACAGTTCTTGACTTACCATCCAGGCCCTCGTTTGTTGGTGATACTAGGTCCACTGACAGCGGCTGTAAGTTCCCGGGGAACCCCATGACACCCAGTGCTCATGTCCCTTGCATACAGTCCCCCTGTCTGCCCAGTGGCATTGCCATTTCCTTGCACGCCAGAGAATATTGGCCAGATGAGGGATTGGCTACTTGTGAGTGTTTTCTTCTAAGTTGATAAAACTTTTCATCGATCTCTCTCTGCAAACGCTACACAATGTCTTAATAATAAAGAGAGTTAGTCTATTATTTAATGTTAAATTGTTACTCATAACAATGTATCTAATTGTTGCGAATTCCAAAATAAATAAATATCTGCATCACGTTAACATAAAAATAAATCACGGAAAAATGAAAATGAGTAGGTGGGATGAGCTGGTTCTATTACTGTGAGATTCACGAAGTTCATTGATTAGGGTCATGGTGGTTCAGTCTTATGTACACGAACAACACGGACAACTTATCAAGTTTGTTTGCTCAGATGTTGTTGCAGGAGAGTTTGTTTTGATATCGACATCGATCGCTTTCGGTTTCTTCGCTTGTTTAACCAATCTACATATGGACGAAATGTCAAATATATAAATACCTAATTGAAAACAAAATGTATAAACGTATTAATAAATGTCAAAATGTATAAAAAATAAAATTAGAAGTCATTTACTTATTTTGACATTTTGACATATTGATATTTATCCAAACATTTATTTATACATTTTTATACATTATTTATACACAAGTCATAATTTATCGTCCTTCATAATCCTCAGACCCATTTTAAGACCAAATGCTAGTGCAATGTATTTTAGGTTTCTCCGCACTCCAGCTACATAACAAAGTGTGATGAAAGCATTGATATTATGGAATTACCAGTCCATTCCCAAAACTTAATCCAAGAGTTGATTAAGGTTCCTATGTTCTTGTTTTCTAGTGATATTTGAACACATGTGAGACCCATACTAATGAACAACCTTTGTTAATGAAATGTGGAACATTATCAAACACAATGACAAATGATTTCTGGTGTTAATTCTCATACTTGAGACGCTGGAAATCTTATTTACCATCAGAAAAGAAAATATATATATATATATATATATATATATATATACATATATATGATGTATATGTCTAAAGAAACAGCTATTCACCTGAATAACTGAAATAACTTAAATCAATAGAAAACAAAATTATTTTAATGCAAATGTAGAACCGAAAATCAAATGATAAAAGTATTTTGGAAGAAGCTGGAACATAATTGATGTAGATTCTGGTTGTGTAGAGGTAAATTGTGGGTTATCTAAAGATAGTATCTCCCCCATCAATGTTTTACGAGTCGCATCACATTTCCTCCAAGCATAGCCGACAGCCTCGGAAACATATTGCTGACCAAGAACTGGCACTGTTAAATTAAAGAAAGAAAAAGAGGGTTTTACTGCATCAACATGAGTGATTGAGTACCGGCACAAAGTCCAGCAGGGGCAGGGTGACATGAGAAAATATCCACAGAGAAACCTCAAAAATCAATCCATCCAAGAATAACCCTTACCTCATGCAACAAAGAGGAACTGCTGTAATAATGCTGACCTTCAAAAGTAATGAACTGTATCTGAATCCAGGGAAACAGGTTTGTTTCCTAAAAGATACCTGTTATCATGTTTGATAGTGTATATATACAAAATGTACCAAACTCAATTATTTAGAGTGGCTGATTTGACAATGTGATTGGCATACATGAAAATGATTTGTTCTTTAAAATGGGAAGTATGTTTTAAAGCCAGAAGAATACTGGGATTACAACTCAATATGAAATCAACTCTCATTTTGTATTTCGTCATAAAAATGACAAATTCAATTGTTATTCATTTTCATAAAGATGTAAAGCCAAAGAGAAAGAAAATATGTTGCTCAGTGGAGGAAATGGAGAACAGGAACAGAAGATGCTGTTACAGATTTCCTGGAAGGGTTATTGTTTTTTCTAGGCTCTGTCTGATGTGCATTTCCTCCACATGGAGTGTGTATGTGTGCTGCTGATTCTGTCCTCTTGCTAACCTCAGTTATCTCGTGGCTTATACAACTATGCGGCACACACTGTCGAGGGTTGCAGACACTTTCATAAGAGGTTGCTTGCTGGGCAGAGTCTTTCCTCTCCTCTCTTGTCAGCACAGCCTCACACGCGTGACCTGAGTCACCCCATTATGTCAGACTAAATTTCGCCAGAGCTGGCAACAGTCCAGACAGGTTAAAGTCATAATCCATTAAGAAATATTCATGAGGTGGATGTTAAGGCCTCTGGCTTTGCAAGTGTAATTTCTTTCATGGAGTTTCATTGCAGCCATCTATGCCACCAGGTGTATGAACATCCTCATATTGCCACCCGCAAGCTACTGTTAGCTCCTTAGCAGCTTTCCAATGTTGCCTGGAGTTTCAGGGGGACCCATGTGAAGGATGAGCAATCACTCACGTAAAAAACTCACTAATCAATAAAACCTGTCTTTTACATCATGGTATACACTGGTGTCAAATTTAATAACATAAGGTGCCAAAAACCTTAAGCAGTTGACGTTGTGGAGCGAACTGTCAAGTATGAGGAAGTACGAGTCTGATTGTGATATCAGGGTTTGATTACCCTCCTTCATCAAACCAATACATTTTACTTCTTCGTCAATTTAACTCTTATTGGAAGTCGGAAAATGGTGTTGGCTTTGTTAGCAAGTGGAAGACTTTCTGGGGAAAACCTGGTCTGATTGGGAGAGACTGCATCAATCCCACGTTGGAAGGGGCACTGTTGACCACCATATCCTTCTACAGAGGCTAGAAAACCATATAGGAATACGTGGAACTGTCCTATGTGTCGGATAGAATGCACTATGTACATGTCAACCACTTCTCATCGACACACACTAAAGTCAGCTATGGTGTCCCACAAGGTTCTGTTCTTGTTCCATCCTATTCACAATCTATATGCTCCCAGTAGGGAACTTGATCAGAAGACACTCTATAAACTTTCACTGTTATGCTGATGACACCCAACTCTACTTGTCAATGAAGCCAGATGAAATAAATCAGCTAACACAACTATAGTCCTGTATTACAGATATCAAGTCCTGGATGACCAATAATTTCCTTTTACTGAACTCAGAAAAAAAACTGAGGTTCTACTTATTGGTCCGCAACATCTCAGACAATCATTAACTAATGATCTAGCTTAACCGAATGGACTTGCTCCTGCTACTAGCACCACTGTAAAGAATCTGGGTGTCTGCTTTGACAAGGATAAAACAAATCTCACGGACTGCCTACTTCCACCTTTGTAACATTTAAAAAATCAGGCACTTCCTTCCTTTGGATGCTGCTGAGAAACTCATCCATGCTTTTGTTACCTCCAGGCTGGACTATTGTAACTCTCTTCTGTCAGGATGTTCTAAAAAGTCTCTCAGAACTCTTCAGCTCATTCAGAATTCTGCAGCTCATGTCCTGACTAAGACTAAGAGGCGCGAACACATTTCCCCTGTGCTGTCTTCTTAAAATTGGCTTCCTGTAGAATTTAGAATACAATAATTAAAATCCTTCTCCTAACCTATAAAGCCTTACATGGTCTAAAACCAACATATATTAAAACTCTAATCAAAACTTATCAACACTCTAGGACCTTACGATCCTTAAACTCAGATCTATTAGTTATACCACAAATAAAAATCTAAATGTAGATTTGGAGCCTTCAGTTTTCAAGCCCCTCTGCTATGGAACCAACTACCGGCTTCAGTCCGGAGGGCAGACACCCTCTCTATGTTTAAAAACAATCTTAGAATTACTTTTCGATAAAGCCTATAATTAGCCGTTCTGTTTATCTTAGCTGCTATAGGCTTAGAATGCTGGAGGAGTTTTAGACACCGAGCTCAGTATATCCTTTTTTTCTGCATTACATTCATCACCTGTGCAGTTTAAACCCAAACTTTTTATTTCTCTCCTGGAGCCCCAGGGCTCCACCTCCAGAGCTGCTGCTGATCCAGGAACTCCACCACGTCATTGGATCCAAAGTTCTCTCCAGCACCTCCATGGACTCTTCCATACTCTCCTCTTTTCACTCACTGTATCCTCCCTCACTCTTCTCTTCATCCATCCGTCTCCCCCCCATCCTTCCTCCCAGCTGGTCATAGCAGGAGGCCGTCAACAATGAGTCAGGTTCTGCTCGAGGTTTCTGCCTACTAAAAGGACGTTCTCCTCGCCACAGCTCATTGCATAGTGTTTTGCTTATTGCTCATTGTTGAATTGCTGGGATCTGTTTTTCCTTTCTCCACTATAGTCTAACTTCAACTGTAAAGTTTCTTCAGATAACTCTGTTATGATAAGACACTTTAAATAAAATTGAATTCAATTGAACAGACAGTTATGAATGGGAGGAGTTGTGTGTAACAGTGATGCCCTTGTAATATGCTCAGTGTGGCGCCAGTGCTTCACAATCATGTTATACTGGGCCTGTCAATAAAATATTGCAATGCATATATAAATGGCTCTCTATTTTATATTAGTACTTGTTTGCTCTAATCTTTATGGAATAGTAATTTACTCAGACATAGAAACCAAATTCTGGATAATAATGATTTTAAAATATTCAGTTATTTACCGTTACCTATTTGGACTTATATGAATCTTCTGAATAAATAAAGTCAGAGTAAAATAAATGATCACCTGCAGCAAGAAAAGTCCAGCCTTCCTTGGGTATGAACATGTCTCGTGGGTGAAATGTCACCACCTCATCTTCCTTTCCTAAAGTGGAAACGAGACCAGCAACTTAATAAAAAAAAATTTAAAAAACATAAGCATAGCCATATTCTCATCATTCAAGGCGTATTTAGCCAAACCATATCACCCCTTTCTAATTCCTCAGATGTCTTAATATTCTTAGTTATGATCAGGCGATACTTGATTGTGGACCATAAATAGATGACACATTAATTCAATGAATTCTGGCCCCACCTGTTCGCCGTCTACTGCAGCTTGGGTTCTACCTTCACCCACAAGATTTGGCCTAAGATGTGGCTCGCGAGTGTGCCATTACCAACAGCTGCATTACCATCAGTTTCTTTCCCTCTTACAGTTTCTGCAATCGCCCCTCAAATGTATCACAAATCCTTAGAGGCTCTGCAAAAAAGTGTTTCTTACCTTTGATATACTGCTTCTTGCTGATTTGTAAGGGTTGTCTTGGGAGGGCCTGAAAATTCTAGAGTGGGAGAAAGTGCAATTTATGTTGTTATAAGGCCAGAAAAAACAATATGTACTTAAGATGACAGTGTAATTTGTTTTGTATATGTCAGGATTATATTCACATGAAAAAAAAGATCTCTCCATAATGTTGAATCAAAAAGAGCTCTGGACTGCTTTCTACAAGATGTTTGTGCATTTGATTTTATACCGACGATGATGATGTGTTTGTCTCCTAGCTTTTAGAGTCTATTTAATAGTCAATAATAATAAATAATAAATATAATATAATTTTTTACTTTCTTTCTTCCCCGGTAACAAATGTTTCGAACCGGTACCGGTCCCCAGACCGAGTAATGGGAACCACTGATGTAGCAGACAAAAGTACAGCACCATAGACAAAAATACTGATATTTTTCACACACGCCTAGGAAAGAAAAAAGAAAATCTAAATCGATCGCTTGGCAAATTATTATAATAATAATAATAATTTTATTATAAACTATTATTGACTGTTCAAGTAATCTTAAACTGTGCTGCTGTCCTAACCTAAAACACAGAATTTGTTGCATCGTCTGCAGTTTTTTTAATACTGCTTGATCATGGGAAAATGGATTAGCGATAAGAAAAGACATGCTTGATGACCATGAGGAAACAACCAGGTGGACTCAGGGGTACCACTTTTGACACAAAATGAAAAATGAACACAGAAAGATGCTGTTTGATAAAAGTGATGTATCATTATCTTTCAAGTGGTCCAAGCACACGAGTGGAAAATCATTTCAGTGATGCCTTTTTATTCTTTATTCGCTCGACTTAAGTAAAGAGTGATAAATGACTGCAGTGGGTGGGTGTGGACAGTGGGCTGAGTGCAAGAAAGACCACATGATCTTGGAGAGCCCCTGATCTTGCTGCTGTTTCGCTTCTGCCCCTGTGACAGCTGATTTGTTGTGTCAGATAAGAACACTCAGCTTTCTCATGATGTAGAGTTGCAGAGTCAACAACATAAATTGCAATGTCGGTGGATACGAATAAGGATGTTTCCTCTTAAGTGCAGAAGAAACCAGGGACATGCGTTTGTTAGATGTCAACTTAACTTTGCTGTTGTTGTTGTTATCTGCCTGTCTAGTGCTGGACATTAAAACAGGTGAACTTGGCAAATTGTGGCCCAGTGGCCAGATGTGGCTGGTTTGAATGAAGCCCTCATGAAGTCAAAGTGAAACTCTGGTAATTAGTTAAGTTAAGTAAGTGGTTCTCCCATAGTTTGAAAGCCCTTTTACTAGATAGCTGATTTTTGGCCTGTGGAAAAAAAAAACTAACTGAATACATAAAGGAAGAAGGGTAAAGGTTAGTGAGTCAAGCTAGAATTGAACATTCATCCTTGGGGTGCTGCAGCATTAACCATAACTACTTGTAACTATTATTGGATTATGGCACACTATGTGAATCTCCTGATCTAAAAAAAGTTAAATGGGAGAAAACATTTAGAGCAGAAGGATATTTTTGATTAGGTTTCTGGTTCTTTTTGTGTTGAAGTTTGTGAAGTTTCCTCTCTAAAAGTATGACCAACGGTGACAGTCCAAGAAACGGAACTGTATTATGTAACATTAATATTTGCAGAACTTTCTTCCTCTAGATTCATATAATGTAAATGTATTTTTCTCTCCTAATTATGAAATTGTAAAAGAAAGAACACCAGGAGCAATGCTCACACCAGGAAGTTTATACTTACTGGGTGTTTTGCTGAAATCCGTCCAGTCACCACACTTGTCTGGCACCATGTCGAAGAAATATAGTCCTTGAGAGATGAAAGAAACCAAAGACAAGGCATCAGCTATTGACAAATAATTAAATTAAACAAACATTTAAATTAATGAATTCAAATTGATTTGACAGTGTCAGGCTGTGATAATGGTCATAGTATAACACATTAAACATACTCTAAAACAGGGTGGTGATAGTTTTAAGTCAACTAGTTGTAAAAACATTTGCTTACCTTGCTTATCATGCATGAAAGGATGCCATCCACAAACGCTGACTTCATTTTATGGATCTGGCGAAACATATTTCATGCATATAATGTGAATGATTTAAGTTTGACACATAAGTTGTTTTTGACATTTGCAATCATGACTGACCTGTCTGTGTTCAAGAATGATCTTGGGTAGTGGGTGCAGATGCTGCAGAAGCAATAACTGGAGGAAAATGAAAATAAAATCAGCAGATTAGTTTAATATTAATAAAAGAGTCTTAAAGTTTTTAACAGTTGAATTAACAGTTGACTTGTTACTATGGTATTAAATTATGCATTCAATTAAAATGGGTTCAATATGTGCATGTCAATTTGTGAGTGTGAAATACTGCAGCTTCTGATGTTGACTGTCGTTTATTGATGGTTTTTGGAAGCGTCTTGTTCTTGCACCGCTTGTGAAGATGTAGTTTCTCAAATAAAACCTGAAAACCAACGAAGAAAAATAATGTTATAAAGGAATGTCGATGTAACAATTAATAATAAAAACGATCAACACTTAGTATTCTTTATCTTATCCTCAGCAGTGAAACAAATGATATCTATGGAAGTGACATTTACAAACATGGTCCTTATAAAAATAGACTTGTTTTCCATCTTAGTATTTTTGGAGACAGTCAAGAACATATTATGAAATTAAAGGAGGAACTCACAGTTCTTAACTGAGCGTTGCTGGTGACCAAGAATATTTGCCCGGCTGCTTGATGAGCTTCTTGTTCCAACAGTTTCATTTTTGCCTGAGAAGGTATAAAAAACAAAGGTAAGCAAGTGTACTCTCTTGACACAATTGTATTAAATGATTGCTTCTGTTAGTTTTACTAAAATAAAGTTTTGATGACTTACAATTGTACTAATAACATCTTTACCAGAGTCTGATAAGTCTCAATCAGAGTTCAAGTGGATTAGATATTGGATTAGATAGAAGAAAACTTATTTAGGATACAAGCAACGAGAAGACAAAACACCAGATTGTGTATACCTATACGTTTTCTATATAAATGATAACATTTTTTTTCTCCAAGTTTCCTTGAAAAAGCAGTCAAATGGCCAAATCCTTTTATATATTCTCACTCATTGCCGAGAGCAGGCTCCAGTCTGCCTCATCTATTATAGATGATAGCCCCTCTATAGTTTTTTACACTCAAATATCCACACTCTTATGCGTATACTTATGGATCTATAAATGCTCTCTCATTTTATTCTGTACTTCATCTAAGATTACAGAATATAAAATTAATCTCTATAACTAACTTAAAAAGGAATGAGCTGCTTGTATGTCATCGCTTGTGTTTGATAGCGTAAATGAATCATGACAGAGTGAGGACACTGCCTATATGTATGTGTATGCAACATAATGAAAACAAAAACTCTATGACTCAGCACGTGTCTGTAGAGCCGGGCTGACACAGACAGTGATGCACTTCTCTGCAGCAAACAGTCCTAAAAGACTGTTTTCATTCTATTTATAGCAACATGGCAGAATACCAAGGCACTCCCTGCATGGCAACCCTGCCTAAGCGTGGAGTAGCATATGCTTTTTATGCCTGTGAGTCCACAAGATATATTTCATATTATATAAGGCACCTTACTACTCCCTCAAACTTTCCCCTCTCTATGGTTATGTTAATTTTAAAATTGTGTAAGATATGTTAAATTCAACCAGAAGAACAAGAACAACTCTTCTGTGGGTTCCAGAAAAAGAAGTTTGTTCCAATATCCACGACAAAATGAGTTAAAAGAAGAATATGCTCAAGAGACCACAAACATTACAGCTTTACATTTCTGCATGTGTTCTTACCCCCAAAAGTACTGAGGTTTTTTGGAGAACATCTTTGTCCATGTGGATTTGGTGGCTTTCCATTGCTGAAACATTGAATTAGGGAATTATTATAAAAGGGCAAGTGAAGGCCTTATGCCAGTGGTTCTTAACCTTGTTGGAGGTACCGAACCCCACCAGTTTCATATGTGCATTCACCGAACCCCTCATTAGTGAAAAATAAAATATGATTTCTTGTATTCCCCGTCCCAGCGCAGCGACAAGAAGTGTTCCTTTAGTTTTGGTGCTCAACTTGGCATTGCAAATCATTAGATCAGATATGACGCTCACTCCCGTCACAATCAGTGATACATGTGAATCCATGTTGTACATATTCGTCCGACCACTTTCTTCTTTTGCCCAACATGGATTAAAATATGAACAAAGAATTCACACGGCGTACTATCACGACAGTCGCACGTTGACTACTGGGCGCACTAAATTCCCTGCAGCACTGATTGGCCAAACAGTGACGCAGCCAGTGATGGCCAAGCGGGGTCTGTCATCACGAATTTACACGATAATTCGGGTGTGTCCGGACCTCAGCACCGGAGGCTCTGCCGAACCCCTGAGACCGACTCACCGAACCCCTAGGGTTCGATCGAACACAAGTTAAGAACCACTGCCTTATGCAAAGTTTTTTTTTCCCTTCCATAAGAAAAAGTATAACATGCATAACAAAAAGTGTTCTTAAAACATGATACAATACTGAAAATCCCATCCTTAAGCATTTCAACTCAAATGGCAAAACAGCAAGATAACACAACAGTACGTTTATTTATATATAAATACATCTTTTTTTATTGTTCACATACCAGCCAGAACTGGGATCATTCTCAGCTCTATGTTCGTGTACAGCTCCCACAGGCCTCGTCTCTGGGGATAGATTTTTTTTTATAAGCCCCATCAACGTTAAGTTCTCCTGAGACTTTGTATATACCTGCTTACCTGCAGTTGAGAAGAAATTTCTGTGTGTAGGCAGTACAGCAAATAAAGTCCAGAGATGATTTGTGAAACCTTGAAGAAAAATACCATTCTTACTAGATCTACTATGCATTCTAAGAATTCGATAAAAAAGGGTTACAGATTTTTTTAAAAGATACATTTGAAGGGATTCATAGCAAACCTTCCTAGATCTGTGACTATGAGCTGAAATACATTGTTTCTTGTGTTTTAACAGAAGGTCTGTGTAGTTCATTGAGGGATTTGCTGGATCCAGGAGCCATCCGGATACTTGTGGATCGTGTATTTCACAACCTGCCACTTTAGAGTTAGAAAAGTGTTTGAACTAGAAATTTATAGAAGTGTTCATATGTACAAACACTTTAGCAGACACAATTCTTAGTGAGGCTGGAGAAGTGCTACTATTAAGTGTGTGGTCTGTAAGATAAACCTTGTTTCCAGTTCAGGTCTTGTCTGTAGACGTGCAGCATTGCATAAAACAATTCTTTGGCTTTGTAGCAGATAACAGGTTTGGTTCCTGTGAGCACTTTCAGCAACATATCTCTGTCAGGGAAACAGAGTCACAAATAAAAAAGAACAATAATTCTTAATTGTGAGCAAAAATTATAGCTGCATCAGACATGCCGACAAAAAAGTTGAATTTGCTTGTTTGAATCCTGCTGCGCCCAAACTGGAGTGTGTGCCAACTTGAGGTAGACCAACTCATCCTCTGGTGCGACCAAGTCTACCGGAATGACCGCCTCCTGACTCTTCTTCATTAAAATGAGGACGCCAGTGCATGGTAGTGATAGCCTCTGTTTCAAGAATGCATAAAGCAGCAGACAGGACAAGATCAAAAATGATATTGTTAATACAGTAGTTGGGTATTAAAATGTACACTCTAACCTGATCTGGATCCAGCTGTGTAGAGCCGTCCTGGTACACAATGGTTAGCAACAGCACATTAGCCTCCTCAGCCATTGTAAGCATCTGCAATCTCTCCACTGCTGTCAGCCTCCGAGAATCCTTGACTCTACTGTCAGATGTTAGTGCTGTGATTATTGAGCAATTTTTGGATCCGTTTTCAGGTTCATCCGTATGAGCAGCCTCACAATTGGATTTGGGCTGTTTGGCAGTTTGCTGACACCTTCCATTGTTTGTTCTGTTCTTCAGCTGTTTGGCTTTCAGATATGCTGATGAATTTTTTTGGGTGTTCTTTTTGGATTTTTTCAAAAGTTTATCCACTTTTGTTTCAGACGTTGGTCCTTTGGGTAAATCTGACTGTTTGGGTAGACACCTTGAGGTCATTTTCTTTTTTGACTTGATTAAAGTTTCAGGGGGTTTCCGAAGAGAAGAACAGGTGGGCGTCCATCTTGAATAACACCCGCCAAGGGAGATTTTATGAGGCGGTTCAGAATTTTTATGTTGCTTAAATCCACATTTTCTCTTTTGGGAAAATGTTTGGATCATTGCTTGCTTAGGAGAAACCGATGATGTCGATGCAGCTGTGGAGTTTTGGAAGCCTGGTGCTGGAAGTTCAATGCTTGAGCCATTTGCTGTGATGCCTTTATTGGTAACCTATGAAAATGATGGTTAAAGAAGAAAAAGGGTTAAAATCAACTTAACCAATCAGCAAAGCTCAGGCATATAAGTGGTTGGCTTGTGCCTAATAAGTTGCCGGTTAAATCCCAGCAGGATATGATTGTATTGTTCTGTCCCTAAGCAAGACGTTTAACTCGCTTAGCGCTATATGAGTAAGAAAAATGTACCGTTTACCAAAAATTAAGTCTTGTGCACACATTCATTCATGGTACATTTTTATTCACGGTGGCGAAATCGTGAATACCTGTTCTCGTCAGTGATACTAGAATGATGATGACAAGCTTATATAGCTGTATTTACCTACATGCACCGTCATGTGATCAAAAGGGCCCTAGAAAAACTGGATTGATCCATTATCAAGTTTAAGCATCAGATTTGAGAGCAGATATATAACTTACAGGAGGATGTTCAGACAGCAGCAACATCCCATGAAGAGGTTGATCCTGGAACCCCAAAATGTCAGCCCCACACAATTGGGACAATGATTGCTCTGGGCAAGCTTCAACTTGCTCATCTGAAGGAGAAAACAGGATCGAATAATCCATCTGAGGACACGCCCAGAGTGGATGTTGTGTGGCAGCACAAGGTCAGCCAACACCATAAATCCAGGTTCAGATCAATCGAACATTTTTTACAACTTGTTTCAGTGTTTGAGTTGACTCAGCAAAGTCTCATATTCTGTGATTCAAGCTCCCTTACCATGGCTGAAATCCGATCGGGCACACAACATCCCTTGAGATTGACAAGGAAGTGCATGGTCATCAAGCTTATAAAATTGCTGACGGAAGGCGCTTTGTAAGACAATGAAATGTACCACAATCTACATATAAATTGTTTCCTTCATTTGGAACCAGGACATACTGTATATACTGTATATATATATATATATATATATATATATATACATACACAGCAAGAGTTTTGCATTGGTAAAAGGTTTTTTGATTATTTATGCATAGTGTCACAGAATGTTAGCTAATGTGATTCAATGAGAATGAAATGTAACCTTAGTCTATCCAAACTTTTTCTGAGGAGGCACATTTGATGCAATGAAAACAATTGAGGGGCAATCACAAGGAACTGGCTGAATGTTCACGCACCAAATTTAAACTGTTGTATATATTTATTAGTATAAATATTTTAACATTCTCTGTTCAAAAAATTTAGATTTTTGGCAACCAGAACCCCAAACCATCGCTATAATTTAACCATGGATTGATCTGCAAAGTATATAAAAAGTGTATACCTATAAGACCTTAAGAAATGGTTTGTAATAAATATACTCATTTGTAAATACTTGGCATAAGATCCGATCTCACCTGAAATGGAAATCAAGTCATCCAAAGCCATGGCTCCTGTCACTATCTTGTCTTTATCTGTCTGTTTCATGGGGGTTTCATCCTTTAAGGTCACGTCCCAACTGGGCAGCTTCTGAATGTTATCTTCACATACATCTGTATTTTCATTCCATTTGTCTGTAGCAATATATGGAAGAACTAAATTTGAATGACCCAGGTGGCTCTCCAGTTGTACTGCTGGATGCTTTAATCCGGCTTCAACATGATCCAAGCATGACAGATCCACCGTTATACTTGCTTCATTTCCACTGCCATCTAAAGATTTTGAAGGCCCCTTCAGAATGCAATGTTTAACTGACATCTTCTCATGTTGGTGCTGATGTATTTCTTTGAAGTCAGTAGGATTATTTAGCCTGCGGTAAGATTTGATAATTGCTTTGACAGGATCTCCCTCTTCAGTTATTTTGGGGATTTTACTACACAGTTCTCTTTTCCTATCATCACTATAACTTAAATCAATGTTTCTTTTAGGGTGGGATGATGAGACAAGCTGACAATCCACATCCCAGTCCTCTCTTTGATGGTGAGGCAGTTCCTTGGAAAAAACCCTTAAGTCAGCAGGCAAGTCATCCACCGAAGATTGTTCAAGTATGTGACAAGGCTTTTTTTCATCGAAGGCACTAAAAGAAAGGACACTATTAAAATAAACAAAGCAAGAGTCTCTTCAGAAAATTCATAGTGAAAAGGACAAGGAACAGAAAACAAAAACCCATTTCTAAAAACTTTCTATCATGAACAATTAATTGACAAAACTTTAATTTTGATACATGCAAAATAATTAGACTAAAGACTAATTTGAAAGGTTATGTTACATTTAATTGCAATTTATATGTTCAGTCTGATGAGTAAAGCCAGCTTTTTAAATTTAAAAAGGTGTGATGGTTTACAATTGGTTCTTCAGCATTTTTAGAGACCTTGATAAAGGAAAAATCTTTTTTCTAATCTTCTAAATAGTCACTAACTTGACTTTTATTTTGTTGTGTAATGGTTTGACGAGAAGTTACAGTATATATAGAACTTAAGAATGTAAATCACATTCATACTTACTTTCTTATAGCAGACCCTTGATTCCAGTCCAGTTTTTCTGTCATTTCTGAAGGTACACAGCTGACATTTCTACGGTTAAAAGGGTTAACCATGTAAGACGGATCATGCTGAGATAGTGATGGCAGCTGGCTGTTGTGGTTTGCTGGGGGTTCCATGTGCACACCCGAGGCATGGTTCTGTGAGGACTGATAACCGGCCCCATACTGAGATGTGTTACTTTGGAGGGATATATCCCAGCAGGAGAAATTCTGGGTTGTTGGTGACTCTTTTGTAAAGAATTGAGTCAAGAATGAAGTTTCAAAAGTGCCTTTGTCGCTGTCCAAACATGTGACTAACAGAAAAAACATAGGAAAATAAAATTCAACAAGTGTCAAATAATGTGAAAACGTTTTGTGTCACTGATCTGACTATATATACAGTATATCTATATACATATAATAGAAGCGGCTTCTGACTTTATATATATAGATATATATACACATTTTAAAAAAGCCTTCTCCAGGCTGCCTCTGCCTTCCTCTGAAATGGAAAATATTTCTGGCCAGAGAAAATAAACGTCTTTTTTGCTCGGGATGCTTGCCAACTTTGAATAAGCAAGGGAAGATGTATGCATGAACTTAAATGATAACTTAAATGTCAACGTTTACCAAAAACACTGAAGAACTACATTATCAAGACAAGACCATCTGCTGTAAGAAAGAAGAACATTTGATAGAACTCTACCTAATAAAGGAATCACCTCAATGCACAAATTATTTGATAATATTAAAAAATGTACTTGTTCTCCATTATGGCATTTGTTACATTACCCTGTAATGTCTACCATAAACAATAAAACAAATCAACATTTAATCAACTCACTGTGCCCGTTACTTTTATTATGATGGCTTTCGTTGGTGCTGTGATTCTGAGCCCAAAGAGCGGCCAAAATCTTCTGAGCTGCATCTGACAGGGAACCTATATAAAGCCTGCAGCTAGACTTGTTCATACTGTGCCTCTCAGGGATCCTGTTAACTGTGACATGTTCAGCCTTCCCTGGCCTAAATGAGACAAATCGGAGAAGTCAAGTTAGTATCACAGGACACATTTTTTAATAATATAATAAAATCAGACAATGGGAACAAACACAAAACAAATTTTATTGAACAGTTTTGAAACATTTCTCTTATGATATAATAAACAAAACAAACATGTTTGTGTTATTAATGGGAATCTGATTTAACAGATATGATTGAAAGTCATCTCACACAGAATATCAATGACACTAAAATAAAGGAAACAAAATGCAGCCATTTGTTCCAGCCATGGTCATCACTCTAGCGCACTCCTGATGTTCAGCTGGCTCTCTGAATCTTCCACCACTTTCTGCAGAAGACGGGGATCTAAGTGGAAGTAGATGTACAGTTCCCTCTCCCTCCTCAAGAGGGCGTTACGCTCCAGTTGCGAGCCTTTGGTTTTTATTTCCATAATTATTTTGTGCATTAGATCTTGCAAGTTCTTCAACCTGGACTCTGCATCCACAAGCTTGGTCATCAGCTCCTGAGGGAACATATGATCATAAATTAATGCATTTTTTTTTTAAAAGTTGTAGTTTTATCAATTACTATTTCTAGCAGTTTCCTGATGTCCCCATGGACTGCTTAGAGTTTTTAAATATATCTCCAATATATATTAAGGCCTGCCCTTTTCTTCATCTTCCTTGTTTGCTGCTAGAATCTGCACACTTATGCAATTATTAAGTGTTTTATGTATTAAAAATCTGTTTAAAACTGACCATGAAGCAGGGTAAATAGACTACATCATTTGTGTTGCTACATACTATACTGTGTTTTTTTGCTAAATAAAACAATGTTAAATGATTTCAGCAACATTTGACAACAACACAAAGAAAAGTAAACAAACATTTTTAACTGACATCTGTACCGCACATGCACAACCACCTAGTGACTGAATTTATAATCACCATTTATATTATCTTGTGTTCAGAATTCTCAGAAACAGAGTGCAACATTTACCACCGTGAAACAAATTGAATTTTGAATTTTTCGACTTTAAATGGCATGGAATAAAGTGATTCCAAGGTAAAGAATATGAAAAACACAACTTGCCTCTCAAACGCAAAAAAATGTTGAATTGGACTCAACTTAAATTTTTAAAAAATAAACCCACCTGTGCATTGGGACAGAGTAGCTCCTGGTCAGTGAGCACCATTGAACATACCTGTGAACCCAAGACCAGTTGCTGTAGCTCTGCGTACATGGCACGGTGAAGCTCTTCAGAATGGCAGCTGAAAGACACTGCAGTGCTGTACTGCTGGCGCTCAGCGGAACTCAGCGCATCCCGGGTCAACTTAAGATTGTCCACGAGGTCGAAGGCACCTTGGTTCAGTGCCTCATAAGTCCAAAACGGGTCAGTTCTGTCATTACCCAAATCTTGATCGAGTATCTGAAAAAGCCTAAATGAGGGAAATGAATTAGAACTTGGCTGTGAAGGTTTACATTAAATGCATTTTTATAAATTTCACTTTGCTGGTAGTTCCCTTAAGTTCTGACACAAACTGAGACAAAAATGTAAATACAATTTTAAATCAAACAGTTGAGTAGTTAAAGGGATTTATCCTTAAATTTGTAATATTTCACAAATATCTGGTTATTTATTCATATTAAGCCATGATGAAAAAAACATGTATACTTAACAAACACAACTGTATATATACAGTATATGTATGTATATGTATACATGTTCCCATGACCAAATATTGACAATCTTTGAATCTACAATAGCACAATAAAATTTGAGTTCATGTTCTGTTTTTTGTAAACAAGCTTTAAAGGCAAAGCCCAGGTTAATACCTTCTGAATGCTGTGTCCTTGCAGCTTATGATGGGATTTGGATGATTGTTAACTTCAAACTCAGGATGAAGCAGACACTCAATTCTCTTGGAAGCCATCGTCTCTTCATTCAAGAGTTTACAGTTAACTTTTTCTAGAATACTTTGACATGTAGTCCAGTCTCTCAACTCCATCTCTTGAGCAAGGAGGAGAACTTCAAAAGATGCTTTCTGACGGAGCAAGTAATCCCGTACCTTGACAGAAATTAAAGAAATTATGCATTGTACAACATCAAAAATGTGCAGTGGTCAACTTATTTCCTGATCAAACTGGACCAAAATGCTTAAATAGTTGAGAGTGATCGATCATTTGAAGTTTGAAACCTAAAATTACTACAATCCTTGATTTGAATTATCAATTTGCCCAGCTGTTTATTGGTGTTCTGGTAACTTTCACAGTCTGTTCGTAGCATTAGCCACCAAGCCTCACATGTTTCCACAGCACAATGTAATATTTTGATTCCATAAACTTTTGCTACAAAAATGCAAAGAAGTTGAATTGTATAAGCCAGTTCCAATAGTACTGTTGGGTACCTATTTTAGGGCAGGTAAATCTTGCCCCAAAACCTAGATTAGATTCGATTGATTTTATGAATCCCTTTGGAAATATCCTTCAGGAAATCAGTGTTAAAGCTCAGATCTAATATGGCACTTACACTAACAAATTAAAAAAAAGAGCATTATGACAACAACAAACCTGATCCTGTCTTGATGTAAGGAAGTTCTGCCTGGCCAGTTGGAGAGCGAGGTCTCCCCTGACCACTGGCACATTCAGTAGCTTTCCTGACTCTCTGAGAGCAATAGGTACAGGGCCATGTAGCAAATAATCCAGCTCCGCTTCAAGCGCTTGCAACTCCTTTTTGGAAATATCCCCCCGCACATGAAATGAGGAGGATATAGAAATGCCCTGGTGGGTTTAAAAATAAACAATTATTCTAGAGACCTAAACAGTGGTACATAAACATGTTTACCTTGGTGTATGAGGACTTTTCAGAGAGCCACTGCAGACCAGCCATTACACTCTTCTCTTCTGCGGTGGCCTGCATCAGCTGATGCTGAGCTATTATGTGAGACCACTGAAGTCTGGTCATCTCTGTCCTTTGTTTATCCACAAGTCGCTCTTCTTCATCTCCATTTTCTTTTTCATTGCAAACATCAGCTTCACAAGAACTTATGTCCAAGACTTGGAATCTCTCAGGGCAGGAAGTATCTACAATGTCTGAGATGCCTTGGAAAAACTGTTTTTGACTAAAAGCAGCAAGTGTTTTAGTATTAACTTCTTCCTGACGCAGATATGGATTTAACGATAGCTGGGAGAGAAGGGTGATTGGCACTTTATCCACTGAAATATGTTCTGGTTCAGCTGGCAAAAATGAAGAAAGCTTGGAAACTTCATCTATGAGGTTATCCAAGAGGGCATTAGCATCTGAATTCTCAGCACCGAGACATGAATTGACCTCCTTAAGGCTAGACACAGAATTTTCCAACTCTGCAATTAGACGCAGGTCAACGTCTGAGCAAGATGTGGCGATTACTTGGAGCCTGTTGTAGCGTTGTTGTTTCAGAGTCTTCTCTTTACGGAGTTCCAAGAGCTCAGCCTCCAAATCCTCTATGGTCACATGACTGTCTTCCGCAAACTTGGTTGATGAATGGGTTCCTAGTATTGCGCTGTTCTCTTCTGAAGGTCCAATTGTTTTGAGGACCTCACTAAGGGCAGATTCATTAAGGATTGGTTTCCCAGATTTTCTAAGCCTTTGAAAGGCAGTTGCTTCGTCCAGGGACAATACATTTTTACGGGTGAGGGTCTGACACACAAACCGAAGGAATTGGAGATTTTCCGGGGCACAGTCAAACAGCCAGTCAAACTCCGAAGGCTTCAGTGATGATGCGCCGGGATATCCCAGACGATTTAAGGCTTCAACAAAATCCTTACCATCCAACATAGTGGCCCAGCAAACTATGCACCACGTAATAGACCAAAATCCAGACTAATAAGGGAATGATAGTGGGTCAGTTGAAAATAGAAAAACAAAAGGGGGTGGATTAGATGTCATGAGACAAAATAAAACAAACCAACATTGAAATATTGGCCAAAAATATGTTTTTTTAAATGGTTAAAACATGTTTAAGGTAAAAACGTTTTACATACATTTTATATATTAATGGAGATTCATTTCCGTATTTTACAAAAAATTCATGTAATGAAGTTCATTTGCTCAGCGTCGTAGTCTGTGATTGGTGTTTCTTCTTTGATTTTTAAAACAATATTTTATCACGAAACTATCATTTCCTAATGCAGAGTGAGAAAACTATTTTACCAGATTTATTTTATATAAGCTAGTTTAGCTTCTGTAAATTGAAACACTGCTATGACGCACCAGTTTAAAAAAAAGATTTAAATTGTAAAGTTTTCCTAGCACGGTTGTGGTAATAATACGGATGAAGCATCATACTGGTTTATAAAAGAGGAATGACGTCATATACTTACATGTTATCGATTTCGTTTCGTTAGTTTTCAGATGAGAGTAGCGTGTTAGCTCGCGCCCAAAACCAAACATCCAGCGTCACAATTTTTACGACCAACGTCACGTCCTCCTCAACAAGAAGCGTCAGAACGCTCAACTTTTAGCCAATCGTATTGAGGAAGAGGCGGGACATCCGGTCTTCTCGTGACCGACAGTCGTTGCTCGAACCCCTCGAAGACACGCTGCTGCAGATACAACTTACTGGTAGGTTATTTATAGAACTGCATAAACATTGACCAGGTATAGCTCCAGCTAAACGATAATATGTTTACATCTGAATTGCGTTCAGACCTCTTGTGTAACACAAACCTTTTGTTTTTGTCTATTCAATTCCAAATCTGTTTTTTAAAACAGCATCATATTAGTATTTTCTTGTTAACTACCTACGTATATGTTATGTGTTGTGTTTTTTCTTTGTCCGTTTAAAAAAGTTTATACAGTCACAAATATCAGTACTTGTTGCGGTTCAATTTTCTTCCTTACTTAACACACCGTAAATACAAGCTAACATGCCAGAAAATGGGGATCATAATCTTTCTTATTATTCTTCTCTTCTGTTTTAAGTCTCCCTGTCAACAGGAATCATGGCACTAGCTAGGATGTGGGTCCTCACCAAGCACTTCGATGGATTCCCAAAAATGAGTGACTTTCAGCTGAAAGAAGAGCAACTTTCTGAACTAAAAGATGGAGGTAAATTATCAGTTTTATGTTGGGTGGCTGTCATCTTTTACATGTTTGTTTTGGAAATCTATAAAAAAAAAATAATCCATGGCCTGAATCCATCCTGTTTACTGCACACAGAACCCAGATTTCAAGATGTCAGATGGTTGACTCACTACAGCTACACCTTTCATCAATTTCAGAAGAACAAGCACCATCTTTTCCAACTGATCTCACCAGACAAACAAGCCTTTATCTTTATCAATCCTCTGTGTTGCAGATGTGCTGTTGGAAGCTGTGTTCCTCAGTGTGGATCCGTACATGAGGTGAGTTAATGACTATCTTTGAATGCAACCAAAAAATGTTGTTTTGTAAATCTATTTTTCCTTTTTTTTAATCTCCAGACCTTTCAGCTCCTTTCGCATGAAAGAAGGCGATGTGATGATCGGGACTCAAGTGGCTAAGTAAGAGAAAAAAAAGTGTGCTGAAAAGGCTGCACTTGTGTGCATCATGCATCTGTTTGTAGTTAATGAAAGTCTTTGATTTTGGAAGTCAATGATTTATAGGAAAACATTCCAGATGCTTGGTCGGTTCTTCTGACGCATTGTTTCTGCTAGAACTATAAACGGAGAATAACATACTGACCACGCAGTTGAGTTTGGCCCTTTTTAAACACAAATGGCAACTTTCTCTTTCTTCTGTTTTACATTATTTAAGTTCAACTATATAACTTCTCTTTGTAGAGTGGCTCAAAGCAAAAACTCCGCATTTCCTGTTGGAAGCCATGTTGTTGGTCGCTGTGGATGGCGAACACACACTGTGAGTGATGGAACTGAACTGATTCCTATCATGAAAGATTGGCCCCAGGATGTGTCCTTGTCTCTCGCTTTGGGCACTATTGGCATGCCAGGGTAAGAAAAATATCAGACAATGTGAACACAAACCTAAACTATGGTGTCTTCATCTCCAGAACTTTATTTGCAAAAATTGGAATGGATTTTTTAAAATTCAATATCTAATATAACTTTTAATCTACAAACTATTGATTTAGATTATTGCAAAAATGCAATGCTTAACCCTTTTGTAATCTCAGGGTTAAGGAGTCCTTTAGGCCCGAAAACAAATGTGTTTGAGATATCCCTTGTTTTTTTTCTGGTTCAACAGCTTGTTTATTAGGAACCTCAGGTATTTAAAAAAAATCCTTTAGGCTTTTACATTTAAAATGTTAAATTTAGCCATTTAATATTCCATTTCCATATGCTCCCATATATACTTCCATATATAAACATGTTTTGAATATAAAATTAAGTTATAAGTAAATGCCTAATCCCCACACGACCATGTATTCTATAACAATGTTTTTTCAATAACAGATCCTCATAGCAGTAATCCTCTACAAAAGTAGTTTTAAGGGCCTATACTGAACTTCTTCTTCCAGACTGACTGCTCTATATGGACTAGAAGAAGTTCTTGGACTGAAGCAGGGCGAGACTTTGCTGGTCAACGCAGCAGCAGGTGCAGTCGGCTCAGTGGTGGGTCAGATAGCGAAGATAAAGGGCTGCAAGGTGGTGGGCTCCACAGGCTCTGATGCTAAAGTGGCCTTTCTTAAAGAGCTGGGCTTCGATGAGGCCTTCAACTACAAAACGGTAACCTCTCTGGAGGATTCTCTGAGAGCGGCAGCACCTGACGGATACGACTGCTTTTTTGAGAACGTAGGTGCCAGACGATAAGATATTTGAGAATATATTTCCATATGTTCCTTTTCGTTTTCATCATATGTGGGCGGCCCATTTATATATCATAGGTGGGCGGCCCCTTCTCCAGCTTGGCTCTGTCACAAATGAAGGACTTTGGAAGGATCGCCGTGTGTGGAAGTATATCGACATACAACGATACCACACCACAGTTGGGTGAGTTGAAAATGCTGTTAAAATCACATCTGAAATCCGTGTATCATGGTGTCACAAACTTCTGAAAAATAAACAACTGTTACAACAAACTCACTGGGTTACATTAAGCTCACAAACATCCAGTTGAGCCTTTTCTGTGAAGTAAAAAAACTGTCTTTTGGTGAATAAATTCATCCAATTGCAATGTGTTGCATTCCACTTGGGTTGGTGTATCTGTTGGGGTGTAAGAAAATGTCAATAGAGTTTTAGAGAAATCTATAGAGACATTTTTCACTACTGTATTAATATTCAGCAGCACTGTTTTGATTCTCATAACTTTATTTAATGGTTTACTTTAGAAAATGAAAGAAATGTTGTGTAGTATCCGTCTATTTTTATTTACAATTAATGTTTACATTTCCGCGGTTTATTTGTTGATTCGATCGGTTTGACCTAAAAACATAACGCACGCAGTTACTTATCTTTAACAGTAGAGGGCGACACATTACTGCTTCAAAGACTGACTCATTTCAGATTTTGTCCATTGCTCTTAGGACCATATGTACAAATGACTATGATCATAAAGCAGCTCAGGATGGAGGGTTTCATGCAGTCCAGATGGGAACACAAACATCCTGAGTCGCTCAAGAAGCTAATGGAATGGCACAAGGAGGTTTGTATTCCTTTTTTTTGTACGAGTGTAAACTACATTTCAAACATTTTAGTGACTCTACTTGTCTGTGTTTATCTGCAGGGCAACCTAAAGTGTCGGGAACACATCACTAAGGGCTTTGAGAATATGCCTGCTGCCTTCATGGGCATGCTGAAAGGAGAAAACACCGGCAAGGCTGTCATCAGTGTCTGAAGCATGCGCTCACTACAGTCATACAGAATGAATTGACATATTTTTAGTACACAAAGCTTTTTGAAAAAGTTAGTAAAACATGGATATGTACTATAATACTAGTCTCTTAAAAATGTTTGCATTCAACCTGTTACAGTACTGCTTTACCTACCCTTCGTGTAGTATTTTTTTTTTGACTAAAAGCTTGTCT
This sequence comes from Callionymus lyra, assembly GCF_982586985.1. Classification (NCBI taxonomy): domain Eukaryota; kingdom Metazoa; phylum Chordata; class Actinopteri; order Syngnathiformes; family Callionymidae; genus Callionymus; species Callionymus lyra. The sequence goes on along the minus strand of NC_141821.1, from coordinate 35,707,380 downwards.
TTGTGTAAAAACTCATGACTTCATAATAAATGAAATAAAACACAACCAAAATATGTACATTTTCTTTCTATGTGTGAAAATTCTCATGCTTCAAGTGATGTTGAGCTCACTGAAAAGTAAAATTGTAAAGGAAGTTAGTTATATGTTTGTACTATCCTTACATCATATCAACATATGTATGTCCTTACATCAGTGATCTGATCCAGCCATACAACCCAGCTCGGGCTCTGAGGTCTGTGGATCAGAATCTGCTGATGGTTCCTGAACACGCTTCCGGACCAGAGGAGAGAAATCCTTCTTGCTCCTTAGCTTTGGATCGATCTTCCTCTCCCTCTGTGTTTAATGGATCTACTGACTCCTTCAAGAAACATCTCAAGACACTTTTGTTTGTGCAGGCTTTTGCTTGATTTCCTGAGACTCCTTTGTTTGTCTCTGTATTGTCTTGACCTTTTAGCATATATTTATTGAGTATTGTTTTGATTGTTTATGCGCTTTGTGACCCTGGCCTGGAAAAGCGCTCCACAAATATAAATTACTTACTTACTTACTATTTGACAAATCATGCAAGAAGAGAAACAAGGTTAAGTCTTTTGCTCAAAAGGACATGACGGTCCAGTTTTAAACTTATAAAATTATCAACTGTCAAGTCAAACACAAATAATTGTATCTAAACCCTAAATTTACAAATGACTCGATGTTAATTATTTGACAAACAAATATATAAAATATAGCTTTTATGTAAGAAAGCTTTCATTCAACTCTATTGTACAAAAAAGTGGATTCTTGACGTTGGGCCGGTACGTAATTCCAGGGAAATGTATCATTGCGCAAACATCTGGCTTTACGGTAATGGGCGATTTCTGTCATGTCATTGTGACTTGAATTAACTGTTCATATCCTCCGTTGGGGTGACGAGGCCTAGAAACTCACTTTCAACACCAGGTCCTACATTATTTTCTATTTTATTTATTATAAAAAAAAACAGGAATAGGACTTTTGCTCCTTGACCGAATCGACGTCAGAACACTTAAGCGTGTCAAACAGGAAATCAATTGTAGTTCCTGTTTGTCCTTCCAGTTGGAAGTTCTTATTGTTTAATATTTTTATTTGCGATGTCAAGAAGACTTAGATGTATATTTTAAACAATTTATAATTCCATTAAAACCCTATATATGAACGAAACAGTGGATAGAGTACTAACTAAACATAGTTTAAAATACGTCCCATGCTCTTATTTTATATGAATCACTTCCGTCCACTTCCGTCGTAACTATATCGTACTTTGTGCACTCCCAATAAAACGCAACGTGCTGAGAGAGGAGCTCGCGAGTGACTTCATTCATTCCTTGTTTTGTTTGGACGCGTCAAGAATCTACCACCATGCCTGTTCTTGTAGTAGAGTCCGCGGTAAGATGACAGCTTCACTCTCTCTACGAAGGTCTACTGTAGTCCGTATTTGTGTGTCTATTATCCTTGGTGTTGCCGCTTCGACGACCCACGCCTGCCTGGTCCCGTGACTCCCGGATCGGTAATAACGGAAAGTTGTTATGTTATAAAATACGCAGTTCTGAGTTAATTGTTTAATCGATATCTGCACCCCGAGTTAGGAGTCTGTCATATGACGATCAATAACAATACACAGCTTCGTGTGGAAGCACATTTCAAGAATGGACTCTAAAATGTTATTTTATCTTCACCTGGGTAGGTAGAGCAGGTGTGTTATCAGCCCGAATATTGCCGATGATCACCGAGTCGGAGAAGCGGGCAGAACAGGCCGTGCGTGTCCGTCTGCGTAATGGCGGGACTGACTGTACTTCTACCTGCTAAAATGAGGGTCTTGCGAGAATATTACCGGGAAGATTTAAAAATGAATTATGGTGTTTTCCAGATATGTCTGTGGTAGGATACACTGTGGTCGGGCAGGCATCTGGGGAGGACTACAACATGGACGGACTCGCTTCAGAGTATCTTTAACATGCTTTCTCCCTCTTGTTCAGGATCAGTTCGACGACTTCGTGGCAAAAGCCGGCGGTAAGCTGGTGGTGGTGGACTTCACTGCGACCTGGTGTGGCCCGTGCAGGGCTATTAAACCGTATTTTGAGGTACAACCTCCATTTTAACTGTCACCGACAGTTGTCTCAAGTATAAGCTAGCATCACGTCGAGGCTCGTGTACGACGTAAGGGGTCTAGTTTGGTTCATAGTTTATTATTTATATTGTATAAATTGTTTCAAATTAAAATGATTCGATTTTTTTTTTTTAACATTTAAACTTTACAGGCAAATGTGCACGTTGTTTTTTCATGTTTGTGTTGCAATTAAATTTCCGACCGCTAGATGGCAGGGGTCATTACATGCTTTGCAGCTAATGGAACAATGAAATCCTGTGATGTAAATTCTGCAGAGTCAAGTACTCTGAGAGTACTACAGATATCCTTTTCTACTTTCACAATATATAAACGCACCGTTGTCCCTGTGCATTATGCCAGATTCTTGACTGAACACAACTCTTAGAATGTTTATTTCTAGTTTTGTGTCACCTGTGGAGACTGTTCCGATGTTGATCTGTGTTTGGTGGCTTTTCAGAAATTCTCTGACGAGTACACCGAAGTGGTCTTTCTGCAGGTGGACGTGGATGACGTAGCTGTAAGTCATTTAAATATTTATTTTCTTTCTTTCAGTGGCACTACATTCAATAAAGTTGTATCCATCTAAAGGCCACTAGAAAAATATTTAAGTAAGATGTGACTTTTTTTTTGCTTCAGGAAGTGACAGAACGGTGTTCTGTTAATTCAATGCCGACGTTTGTCTTCATCAGAAATGGAAAGGAGGTGAGCACTACATAAATTAGAAAAATTCTAAATATTTATTCTAATGATGTCATTCTTTCAATGTTTCAGGTCAGTCGATTCTCGGGTGCCAATGCGGGGGCGCTTGAAGAGAAAATTAAAAGTCTTGCGTAATTTCCATCCCTTGAATCCACTCTCGTTTTGACCATGAATGAAGGAAACCCACGACCCATGATGTACAAACTTTTATTTGCCACCTCATGCATGTAGAAAATGCCCCAAGTCAGGTTTTAACTGTGGAAGTTCGTTTTATATCGATCATGGCACGTCTAAGTTTCTTTCACCAGGTGAAAATAATAATTAAAAAAAAAAGTCCAAGTGATTTGTTTGTTGTGCAGTAATTTTGTTTATATAAACTCACTCTGACGACACATACACGGTCAACAGCATTAAATGTGTCTCAACATGTATGTAAATAGTGCTTTAATATAAATGAGAATAGTTTACACATACACACCAGACGATCACAGCAATAGTTTTTACACATGATACAAGAATATAGCAGCAAATGTTTAATACTGTCGACTTTTATATGGAAAAAAAAATACAGCAATATTTTACAAAATGGTTCCTGCGTGGCCTTGATGTGGCACGAGTTGATGTTGGACATGTTTCTTCACATGGTCAGGAGCTTCAGAAGTGATAGTATCCAGACCTTCTTTTCCTGCAAAGTCAAGTGTTGTGTTGGGAAAAGACAAACCTTTGACATCTAATTACCAACACCACTGTGGCAATTTTAAAAGTGAGGAAAGTTGGTTTACCTGGAGCAGTCGTAGCCGCTCCAGCCGGCACTGCAGTGGCACCTGTTTGGCCGGATACATCTTCCTCCGTTCAGACATGGCGACGTGCACACGGCTGTCAACACCATTGACACATACTGGTTTAAAAAACGCTCTCCAGTCTCCACTGACGGCTAACACTCCATTCCGTCAGTTACTCATGAGTAAACAGGAACACAGTCATCTCTGCATTTTCCTGTTTGGCCAAGAGATCTTACTTCATTAACCTCTCGTCTGTTAACACAACCTATATCCTGTTTAAGATAAGACTCTTGAAATAGCTCCTGGCAAGAATTGACAGAGAAGCATTTCTTATTGAATATAAACATGACTCAGCATTAACAGTAAATATTCCAAACCAATGAAGGAGTTGTTATAAATGATTTCTTCTCATGTAGTTAAACTTGTCCAAAAGCCCAGTGTGAAAGCAACGCACACATCTTGACATTTAAGACCGATCCTATCAGGACGTATGATGGAGTAATGAAAGCGTTCACTGTCCCGGAAGTGTTAAAAATCTCCGCCCGATATGAACTCACCGCTGTGACACCGCGTGCCCGTCCACCCACTGGGACACTCGCACTGGTAAGGGGCGACGCAGCGACCCCCGTTCAGACACGGCAGGATGCAGATGGCTGTGGGAGAAAAGGAGGGTCAGGGTGTGAATAAACAATGAGTTTTGAAACGTCTTTCTTATTGGAGAGTTGGATGATGAGGTCATGTGACACTGAGCCTCTCTTCAGAGGGCGGCAGGTATTTCTGCCACATTCCTCTTCACAGGTGTCTTCACTTCATCAGCACACAATGACTTCAAAGTTCATTTGTCATTATGTAGAGGATAGTCAGAATTAAACATGTTTATGAAGCAGTTGACATCATACTTGTAGAAGATAATCTAGAGATAATCATTTATTTTCTATCATGTATTCTATTATCAGGGTGGAGTATTTACTTGGGACCGACACAGATCATTCAATCTTCGATGAGACTCGTCCTTCTAGTCCTGGATCAGTTGAGCAAGCTGCTCAACATTGTTGGGCCGAGGTCCATGTTGATGCAGGTTCATACTTACGCTCTTCACACAGACGACCCATCCATCCTTCTGGGCAGGAGCAGGTGTTGGGTCGCTGACACACGCCTCCGTTCTGGCACTGCAGCCAACACACGGCTGAAACACAGGAGGAGACAGTTTTGCACCAATAATATCTTTTATCTAATAGAAATCCTTCTTCTATCTAATGGAAGTGATTGCAGTGGAAATATATGGTAGTATATCATTGGCGTAAGAATTATTAAATGGTTGAATTAACATTTCAAATGTTTAAACATTTATATTTCTTATTGAAACGTTGTATTTTTTAAGCATAGAATTATTTTTATTTAATAATCTAATTAAATAATTTCTATATTGAAAGTTAGAATTTGTTGTTTTTTATTTTCTAATAATTTAACTTTTAAACATTCATATTTTCAAAATCAAAAACGTAGTTTGATATAATAATTCCAATAATTAAATGTTGGTTTAATAGTGCCACCATTTTGATATTCAATTAGGCTACAAATAAACAAATTTAAAAAATTTAGAACATTGTTATTGTTTTACATTAAAATATCAAACTATATGTTGATTTTGAAACTATCCTATCTTTAATTAGCAAATTCAACAATTCAATAAAAAAAAAAGTATTTAATTATTCTCGACCATACTATAAGTACGATAAGTATTGAAATAAATTATTCAAAAGACAAATTAAATTCAATATAAAAATGATTGAATCAATTATACAAAAAGAAAATTCAATTCCTGAAAAAATAAATTTGAACAAAGTTTTAACATTTAAAATATTAAAATCAATACTCTGATGGCACTGATATTCTTCCATTGAAACGTGTAAACTGTTCAAGCTACGTTGGTTTTCTTATCAATCATTTTTCTTCATTTTCCTCTGTACAGAAAATCTTAGAGGAGTTTGTTTTGGACCTTCCGTCATCGGTCCCTGATGATTCAGCTGCACACATTCAAGTTGTGTTAATGGGAAGACAGAGCAAAGATTTAGAAGTTTGAATCTCGCATTAATGCAGTAGAAAACCAAAGCTAGCCTTTCAGCACAGAGTCAGGAGACATAGTTATTGCAGTCCGGGTCTGTCTACCTCTGCACGTGGGGGGGGGAGTCCAGGTACCGTTCTCCAAACACCTGCTCCTTCCAACGCCCTCCATGGCATAGCCACCAAAACAAGAGAACACTGCCACGTCCCCGAACTGGAACACTGCCCCACGTACCACCCCATTGGCAACATGGTGAGGGGGGCCACAGGACACCCCTGTACAACAACCCAACGACCCAGGAGTTACTCACTACACCACCTTTTTCATCTGGAATTATGTCAGTGAACTCAAGTTTGTTAGATTCCTGGGTTGTTGAAATAAAACTGGGCTCACAGGATGATCTCACTGAGAGAAGTGAACAAACACACTTTGTTTAACACTAACTCATGAAACACCCAGAGCAGAGGTGCACATCGGAACTTTCTTAGGACACCACATTCGGACTTTGAGCGCGGAGTGGGGCGGTCAAGCTCAAAATAAAATAAAATACTGTAAATAAGAAGAATAACGCAATATTTCAGTTGTTTTTTTTATATTACATTTAATTGTATTTAAAACTTCTGGATATAAATAATGTAAGTAATAGAGGTATAGAAAACAAGTAATAGGAGTACGAAATATATTTAATATATAAAACTTCTTAAACTGTTTAAAAGTAACGTAATCAGTTATATAGCTTCACTTTGATCAAATGATGGTTGTGGAAAAACAGCTAAAGATTACTTCTGTGCGAAGACAAAGAAACTCAATCACATGCATATTTACTTGACCTTTGACTATTTACTATTTGAATTCCTCCTCACACCTTATCTTAAAGGAGTGAACAAGCCTTATGTGATTCATGGTGGTCATCTATGGAAGTATATCACTACCATAAAAGTCTTGAATTCAACATTTTAAATGTTGAAAATGTTATAATTTAAATTTTAAAGCACAGCATTTTTTTTTATTGAAAAATGGAATGTACATATTGAAAGGTTGAATTTGCTTTTATTTATTAATTTAATTACATATTTGATCTATTGAAGGATTGCAATTGTTAAATATATATATTTTAAATTTTATAAAATCTTCACATATGGTTTGATATTATAATTCCAATAATAATAATAAAAATATATATATTTTTTATTTGTAAGCTTTTAAATTCTATATTAAAATAACATTTAGACATTTTACTTTTTGAATAAGAAAATTAATCTCTATATATATATTTTTTAATTCAATTTGAAAATGTTCAATTTGTTAAAATAAATTATTTTATAAATTGAATGCTTTAAGAAACATTTGAAATAATATACAACCATTCAATATTCTGATGGCACTGATATACTCCTATAACCTTCTCTTAAACGAGGGAGAGAAGGTTGTGAATCATCCAATATAAATGTGTTTTTATGAATTGTGTTTTTATGTAAGATTTTGGATCTGGTTTCATCCGGAATGGAACCTGAATCCGTTTTACTTCAGTTTCCATGCATCCAGCAGAATAATCAACATGCAGATTAGCCACGACAACATGTGAAAAACCTGGCACTTGAGCAGAGATCAGAGGATTACTTGACAAAGGTTGTCATAGGTACATCATCACGCACAATTAGCGTGTCCACGACACCGACAGTGTTAGATGTGACATGTTTTTGTTAGAATTGTAAATGGAGAGACTTAATAATAAAACATCTGGGAACATGCAACACATGTACACAGAACAGCTTCAAAAACATGTAAAAAACTTCAATGATTTGTACAAACGTGTGTAAAAATACTATTTCTCCCATTATTTTTAAAGTCATTAACAGAGAGATACGTACTCTCACACACAGTGCTGACGGGGCTCCAGGTTCGGTCTGGTCTGCAGGTGATGGTACCACTGCCTCTCAACTGCTGACCTTTAGGGCAGGTCACACGGACAGACTGTCCCACATGAAACTCTGGGGATCTGTTCCTTCTTCCGCTGTCCCTCCATCCAGGGGGTTGAGGGCAGGACTGGGCTGTGAGCACGACAAACAAATTGAGTTTTATTTAATTTAAATGGCAATTTTCAAAATAAGAGTCTTGCGGAGTAATACTAAAGTGTTGTGCAAACTAATACTACAGAGTCTGGAAGAGTAATAGTGAAGAGTCTTACGGGGTAATACTACAGCATCTCGCAGAGTAATACTACAGAGCCTTCACGGAGTAATACTTCTGGGCCTCCTGGAGTAAAACTATAGAGTCTATAGTATAACTCTGCAACACTCTATACTATAGACTATAAAGCCTCGTTGAGTAATACTATATAGTCCTGCAGAGTAATACTACAGCGTCTCGCAGAATATTACCACAGAGTCTGGTGGAGCAATACTACAGAGCCTTGCAGAGTAATACTGCAGTGCCTCACACAGTAATACAACCATACTACTACACAACCAGAATTAAAACATAAGGTCCAATGTCCAGTTTTAGAAAAATGTAAGGATTTTAAGTGACCTTATAGTCTGAAGAATATGGTTATCGTGCAATACACGTGGATGTTCTTACGTTGACAAGAAGGGAACAGTGAGCTCCAGGTTTGGTCCCCCATACATATCACCAGAGAATCTCCCACCAGGTTGTAGCCTTTATCACACTGAAACTGCAGCGCCTGGCGTGTGTTCAGGATGTGTTCCTGCACATTACCGTGTTGTAGCTGCTTCGGGCTCTCACAACGACGGGATGCGGCTGCCAAGATAAGAAAGAACAGATGATAAAAGGGAGCCGAACAGATAAAACTAGACTGCAAGGTGTTGTTCTGTAGGAGGGGCTAGTGTGTAACTATACACCAACTATAGAGTACCTTCACACGATGGTGCCGGTACACTCCACGTTCCATTGGAGAGACACACAAGAGTTTGTAATCCAACCAGCTGCAGCCCTTCATCACATACATAGCTAGCATTGTTCATGTAAGTCTCGCCAGACCTTTGTACAACTGCATTCTTGACTTTGGGTGGGGCTCCACAGGTTTGGGCTAAAAAACAGTAAAGTTCTTATCAGAGGACTCAAGTCAGTGAACGTGCTGTGGATTATTCATACTCTTTCAAACAACCTACCAACACATAAAGGCTGAGAGCCACTCCACGTTCCATCCCCCCGGCAGGTTTGAACAGAGACCCCCTGTGTATGAACAATAAAGTCATTAACCTGGTGACTCATTACAAACTGTTTGCCTGTAAAAATGAAACCTTTTATAGAGGAAAACACTGATTCTGTTTACTGTAAATGTCTTGTTCTTCCGGGACAACTTCCTTGTGCAAACAGTGACAGACAATAAATGGCAACGAGAAACCTAAGGTTTGTGGAAATACAGCTGCAACAGGAGTACAGTTAACATTGAGTCACACAGACTGATACCTTCATGGTAAATCCAGGAAGACACGAGTACATGATAGAGTCTCCATAGTTGTAGCTGTCACCTTCAGAGAAACCATGACGAAGAGGAGAGGGTTTCTCACAAATGACCAGCTGGCATGAAAACGATGAGATGTTTGGAGCCCAGCTTCCTCCCAGCTAAAACAAAACAAGAAAGTGGATATAAATCCTCTAGAAAACTGTTATAGGTATAGAATTCAAGTTAAAAAGATGGCAAAAACAAACAAGTAGATTGTCTACTTTTGAGTGATGGGCTAATGAAACTTCAGGAATCAATGTTCTAATTTTTAGAGCTTAGTGGGTGACACTTTAAAAATGAATATGTTTTTAGTACAAAACAATACATTTTAAGGATTGAAAAGAAGAACTCATTTCACAAACATTCTTTTACACAGCTGTGACAACACCAGTGTAGTATGTGTCCTACCTGGCATTCAAAAACGGCTGATCCCTGCTCATAGAAACCAGTGGGGCAGGAAAGCGTGATGGCGCCCCCAACAGGTGTGAGTGTCTCTCCAGTGATGGTCACTTGTGGAATGGTTAAATTAGTGGGAAGCAGACAGGGAGATGGCTCACATCGAATGCTGTGTTTCGACCAGGTTCCATCACGTTGGCATGACAGAGTGTCTGTCTGCGTTGCTAGCTTATACCCATCATCACATCTGAAGCAGAAAGAAAATGTACTTGATAGACATTTGTTGTACAATGGTATAGAATGACACAGAACATGTACCCAGACCAGAAAGTCTTCTAATTACTAGGGATGGGTAACAATATGCTATACCAATATGGCGGCGGTTCTGACATATATGGCAGTAACCAGACACAGATCTTGGAGCCTCATTGCTGTCAATTTGCCTGATTAAATGTTTGGTTTAAATACACACAAGTATTAAAGAATATAGTCATGACAGAGACTCACAAGTCACTCCACATTGTCTAAGGCGCACACAATTCAGCCCAAAATGTGTTCTGACAGAAGGTGTATTATTATGGAAACATGGATTGACAAACACCAAGTTTTTGACTGATTTTTCAGTCATTATTTAAGCAGTTTTGGCACTGATATTAGATCAAACCTTAATGATACTCATCCCTTTTTTTCTTTCTTTATTTGTTTAACCAACTATAAAAAAAACAACTCAATAACTTAATAGCAGAGAATTGTTTTTAAATCGCATTTACCTATATGTGATCTTGTTTGGAAAGGTGAAGGTCTCCCCTACAACCTTGGCATGGGCTACAGCAGGAGGGCTTCCACACATGACAGGCTCACAGCCGATTCTGGGCACGCCCCATCTGCCATCTTTTCCACATGAAAGATTGGGGAACCCCTTGGGCGTATAGCCAGGCAGACACCTGTAAATGACGGTGTCTGGGAGGGTCGTGATGCCACCCTGCAGAACAGCATTTGTAACTGTTGGCGGGGCGGCATTGCAACTCCCCCGACTACACACAGGTATTCCAGGGCTCCACAGTCCAGCCTTCTGACACACAGCCTGAGTCGGGCCGAGAAGTCTGTATCCCTCATCACACTGAAAGTTGACCATGTTTCCACAGGAGAGATCTTGGCCATGAACTGCTCCATTTTTAACTACTGGGTTAGCACAGACACAAGGCCTACACTGAGGGACATTGCCAACCCAGAGGCCTTTAGCTGAGCATTTCAGAATGGGGTCTCCAATCACCTCATACCCATCGAAGCATATGTACTCAACTATGTCATCAAAGTTGAAACTGGAGCCATTAAGAAAGCCGTGGCTGATGTCCTCAGGTGGATCACAAGTGATGATTTCACATTTGGGGGCAGGTCGGTCCCAAAGTCCATCAGATTGACAAACACGTACAGCATCTCCTATAAGAGTGTAACCAACATGGCACTCATATTGAATCTTACTGTCAATCCCAAACTCAGCCCCTAGCAGGTAACCATTAGCCACTGGAGGTGGTCTCTTACATAAGGCAGGGACACAGGTTGGGTTTTCATTGCTCCAGGTGCCGTCAGATTGGCAAACACTGATTGACTTTTCTTTCAAGATAAAACCAGTTGGACAAATGAGTTTAATCTCATTCATATATGTGTAGTCCTCACCTTGATGACCTATAGTGATTGGAACTTTAGGGGGCCCACATGAAACCGGCTCACACAAAGGCTTATCTCCATTCCACTCTCCATTAGACTGGCAAATGATGGTGTCTGTACCTTTGATTATAAACCCTGGATGGCAATGATAGTTTAGGATTGCTGGATACACAAATGAGTTTCCACTCACTGTACCGTTAGCAATTGAACCTGGGTCACCACAGGAAACAGGGTGACAAACTGGAGCATCGTTTGTCCATAGTCGACCTGACAGACATTGGCGGAGAGGCTCTCCTCTAAGTTGATATCCTTCCTCACATGAATATTTGACCATACTGCCAAGAGACGTGTCTGTTACATTCACCCAGCCATGCTCTGGATTTAGAGGGGTCTCACACTCGGCCAGGACACAGGACGGAGCCGTGCCATTCCAACCCCCATTTTCTTGACAGACCAACCTAGTGGGGTTTGTGAGGTCATATCCTTGATGGCAACGGTACTCAATTATTGTCTGATGTAGGAAACTTAACTTCATAGGTGAGATTGAAGTCCTTGTGTCTTTTGCAGAGTAAGTTTCCGAGACATCCATTACTCGAACATAGTCCCCAAAGTCAATATGTGGAGGAAGACCACAGTCAGAGGGCACGCAAATGGGGACAGAGCTCGACCAACCATGCTCTTCACATGTAAGGTGATCCTGGCCAACTAGCTGGAAACCAGGATAACAACTGTAGAAAATGGTAACACCAAAACTGTGATCTTGACCTTCGACAAAGCCATTTTCAATAGGTAGAGGAGATGTGCAGGATATCTGTAGGCAAGCCGGAGGCACAAAATCCCATTTACCACTTGACAGACATTTAAGGGTCTCGGGACCTTGAAGACGGAATCCACGGCGACACATATAAGCGGCAGTGTGACCGAACTGGAGTTTTGTATAGACAACTTTTCCATTAGCAATCTGTTTAGGGAATGGGCATTCTATTGGTCGACAAGAAGGCACACTCCCGATCCAGTGTCCTTTTTCTCCACAAAGAATTGTAGAATTCCCCACTAAATTGTATCCAGTTCTGCAACTGTAAAGGGCTTTGCTTAGATACATTAAACCCTGAACATTAACAATACCATTTGAAATCTCTACAGGCTGAGGACATTCAACAGAAATACACTCTGGGGAGGGATGGCTCCACTGTCCATTGGCTAAACATGAAACAGAACCTTGATATTTTAACGTAAACCCATCCATGCACTTGTATGTTATGACCACGTTATATGGAAATGGAGGTGATGTTAATGAAGGGGAACCAAATAAAACTTCTGGTGGTGGTTTACAAAACACCTTTTTGCAGACAGGAAATGTGTCATTCCACTCCTGTGATGGCAAGCAGCGGATGATTGTAGCCCCTTCAATGGCATAGCCATCCCAACATGACAATTCAACAGTCCCAGACTCAGAATCCAGTCCTTTAAGAACCAAATGGTTCTCCTCAAGAGGTGGCTCTAGACACTGAACTGGTGAGCAATGTGGGCTTCGTATTTTATCCCACCTCCCGTACTTCAGGCAGGTCCAGATTGGGTCTCCAACAAGCTCATAACCCTGGTGACAAAAATATTCCACTTTGCGTCCAACTTGAAACTCTGCGCCTTTGTAGTACCCGTGACCTATGTTGGGTGGAGGATCACAGGTCAGTAGGATGCAGGTTGGTGGATCATTGTTGGACCACTGGCGGTTGGCTTGGCAGACTCTCTCTGGACGACCCATCAATCTGTACCCAGCATTGCAGGCATATGTCACCTTACTGTTGAAGGTAAATCGACCTCTGACCTGCAGCCAAAATCCCAGATTACTACAGTGTATAAACCATGGAATAATAAAATCTCTGATAAACATTTTAAAATATGAAAGATGTATATAGCACAAATATGAATTTAAATTTCAGGTAAGAATATCATTTGAAAAGTTAATTGTTAAATTTCATCCTACCTGTATGTATCCATTTTTAAGTGCAGGGGGAGCTGAGCATGATACTGGAACACAGATGGGCATGGGTCCTCCCCACTCGCCAGTTGCCAAACAGGTCCTTCTCTTCTCCCCTCGAATCAGAAAGCCTTTGTCACAGCTGTATGCAACAACAGCTCCAAAGCTGTAGTTGGTTCCAATCACATAGCCCCGATCAATACTATTCGGTTTGGAGCACCTAACTGGCACACAGCCAATGTTATACGGAGAAGGATCCCAATCCCCTCCCATCATGCATCTTAGTGTAGCAGGTGTGTTGAGCATGAAGCCCTCTTCACATTTGTAGGTTACTTCAGTGTTGCTGGTATATTTGGGTTTGCTGACTGAGTCCAATATGGCATGGGAGATGTCTGGAGGCTTTAGGCAGAAGTTTGCTATGCAGCAAGGAGCATTGAATCCTTCAGGGGGCGCCCACACTCCTTCCGCATTGCAAATCATCTTGGAATTGTTCCCTACAGTGTATCCATCAGTGCAGTAGTAGTTAGCAGTGTCCCCGAACAGCTGATGGCTCTCGTAGGGCTCTGCATGGTCAATGTCTGGTGGAGGGCCACATGAGCGAGGTACACACTGGGCAGAGTTGGAACTCCACTGGCCAGTCAGCAAACATTCTCTGGTTTCTAGGCCAATTAGAGTGTAACTGTCAAAGGAAAAGAAAAGGGCGGAAAACATGAAACCCTGTAGAAGACTACATCTTCAACTAACATAACAGAGCTTATTTACCCTTCTTTGCAGACATATTGCACTCTGCGCCCCACTTCATAGTTTTGGCCGACAGTCACTGCATCTTTCAGAGCTGCAGGTTCATTGCAAGTGAGACTGACACAACGGGGGGTTGGCTGGCTCCACTCTCCTGTTGCTTCACAAATCACCTCCATTTGACCCTGTGGTCTTGAAGTTGACAGAAAATGTAACATTCTTTATCCACTGATCCAACCAACTGTCAATAAAGATTCTGACATACTTGTATCCTTCACTGCAGGTATACACCACAACAGACTTGTAGAAGTTTGTGTCGAAGAGGTAGTCTGCATGGTCCACCACAGGGGGACTACCACATGAGACTGGATGGCAGATAGGTGGTGTCCCACTCCACCTTAGACTGGCAAGACACTGGAACTCGTAAGGAAACTGAGGCATGAACCCCTCCATGCAGCTGAAGGAGCAAAAAGACACTGTTGTTAAAATAATTTAAATCAGTTTATTAACATTGTGGAGGTCGTACCTGAAAGTCACTTTACTTCCATAAGTAAAATTACTTCCTTTCATGACAGAGTTCTCTGGGACAGTTGGCGGATGGCAGGAGAGAGCTGCACAAGATCCACGATTATTAGTGAAAGATGATATTTAAGGTATGCAGCGAAAAAAAAAAATCATTATCCAAAATGGAAATCTTGAGTAGTCAAAACAGTTCACAACCAGACATATTAAACGCACGTACACATTATATTAAGACAATTGAATCCAAGTGAGAAAGATATCTTCAACCTCGAGCTGCCTCAGGATTCACATGATAAGACACTCTGCTCAGGAGTTAATGTGATCATCTCTTTTGTTAGCAACACAGTTCTGAACCTTTGATTTAAATGTTAATAATGTGACATGGAGAAATTGAAAAAAGTAGATGGTGTTCTGGAGTCCATTATAATGTTATAGTGGGCTTCACTCCTCCTGCAGTAGCGAAGAACACCCTTCTACCTTCTTTATAGATGACTCTCTTGGAGGTGAAGACTTCCAGGATTGATGACGCTGCTTGACAAACCTTAATGCTTGCATAATCACAGCAGAGTGGCTGTGGTTATGGTAAACAATACTATAATCTACAGAAAAATGAAGTTTTTTCAGTGGGCGGGGCTTAAGCACATTTTCTAATGTAAACATTTAAATGAAAAGAGAGTTTTGTACAAACAGACACATACCGATGAGTATAATAGAGTTCCTAGGTCTATTTAAGAGACACTTAAATCACAAATTAATTCCTCTTTAAGAATTCAATCTCAGATCCTGTTCTTTGCTGAACAATTCCCTTGATGCAGTTTCTCTATTTAGACAGAGCAGGTCGCTAAATAATACAAAAGAAAAAGATGGAATCTGGTAAATGAATTAATAGAACTACACAAAAAGGACTGAGAGATTTGAATCAATATTGTTTCATCATTTAATTATATTTTAATAAGTCTTCCATTATGAGGAGTCAAAGCCTTGTGAAAGTTCTCAACTGTGTGATCTGAGTTGATCTAGCAAGAACACACCTAATGTCATGGAGCCAAGACCATTAATAAAACAAATCGTATGGAGCTCTAGGCAATGAACGCAATCAGAACCACAAATCAAGTTTTTTCAAACAGCAACTAGTTGGAGTTCATCCAAAGTGTATCATTGTTTTATTCATGCCCAGACTATTGGTTTGCTTTTATGATTATTTGTTCTTTATCTTCCCTCTAGGCCGGGTTATCACCATTAGGATTTACAACTGCTTTTTCCAACAGAGCTTCCTTGTTAGATAAACATTCAGATAAAAAAAATTAAATTAAATTGATATGTCATGACTCATGGGTTTGCGGTGGGTCAGTTTCATTGTCTACTGTGAATTATATTTTTGCCTGTGATGCCCACACTTTTCTAAATCATTCTTCAACTAGGAATGTTTATTCACATGGTATAAGCCCCAACTCACTCCTTTGCTTTGTATCCACCAGTTCAAAATATTTATCTCAAATGCATTATAATGAAGCACTACGTTAAATCAACATTTTTTAATGACAAATTAATAAAAGATCATCAAAATTACTAAAGAAGTTCAAATAAACTCTTTACCTTTGCAGAATGGTACGGCCTCATCCCAGCTCCCTGTTTCCAAACAGTGGAGGCGAGAGGAACCAGTGAGCTCGTAGCCAGTGTCACATCCAAAAACAACTTCACTGCCCATCATGAAGTTGCTTCCTTCCCTGTGGCCAAACTCGGGGGCCCCAGGGTTCTCACACTTTACTGGTTCTGGATTCAAATTAAAATAAAAAGACTACTTATAACCACAACTACCATAATAACCTTTCATATTGTCTATATTTGTGTTCTGTTCACCTGTGCAGTTCTTGCCATCGCCTCCATAAGGGTGGATGCAGGTGCAGGTGTAGGAGCCGTCAGTGTTGTAGCATTGAGCATGTTTATCACAGTCAGATCCCAGGGCACACTCATCCACATCTATTGAGACACAGGCGACAAACGTGGTTATGTGTTTAATGAAAGCAAGGCTTTGTGTGCGATATCATATATAGATTCAATCCAGTGTGCATTGAAGACTGACCTAGACAGGCCGGAGCATTTCCTCCCCACTTGCCACTGTTGGAACAGTGCACTTTAGCATCTCCCAGCAGGTAAAAGCCAGACTTGCATTGATAGACAATAGAATTGCCTGCATAGAAGTCTGTCCCCTGGTATAAACCATGCTCAAGGGAACGTGGGGCACCACACATTACCCCTAACGCACAAAAGGGACATCATCACTAGGTGATCACGACTTCTTAGTTTGATTAATATGGATTATAAGCAGCATATTTGAACTTTCACATTGAAAAACACATTTACGTTCACAGGTGGGTAAAGGATGGCTCCATTCTCCTTTATTTTGGCACTGAAGGACTGGCTCTCCTACAAGGTAAAAGCCAGGATCACATGACAGCTGAACTTGAGCCCCTGGGCTTACTTCCAGAGAAGAGGCATGGAGATGAGGCGTCGCACTTTCCAGTTTTGGACAATCTGTAAATAATTCCATTCATTCTTTGAATTCTCACAAAAGATACTGGCAAGATTCTACTTAATCAGATGACAAAAGGTCAACCATCAAAGTTACTCTTACCTGCACAGAAAATACTGTTATGGTTTACTTTTACACGACCCACCACACCACTGAGAAAGTCTGGCCAGGCCAGGACGTTTCCTCTATGGGTCACATGAGATGCTGGGCAGCTGCTAGCTAAGACCTTGATCTGCCGTGAGGTGAGAAGACATGTCATCATTCAACTTTTTGTAAACAAGAAAACTGTTTGATATTAAGGAATAGATGATGAAAAACAACTTTTTAGTTGTTTATCTGTACTGTAGCTGGTTCTATTACCCCTGCCAAGGAGGTTACCCTTCACACCAAACATGACAAGCATGTGCTTGAATGTAAAGTACATTTGTAAAGTCAGTGCTTCTTACAACACAACATCTGTAGAAAACGTTTTACATGAAATTGAAGATAAGACCATCTAAAGGATCTAATGTATTTATATTTTGAGAGACATCAGGAATAAGTTATTTTGCTAGAAACCAGAGACAACTTGGGTCCAAGTAGCCTGGTTACATGTGTCATCACATCAAAGCTAATTAAGATAAAGACAGCCTTAGTCAGCCCATTTGTTAAAATATCTGGTCCCTTGTGTAAATGAGTTTAACCTGATCTACAGACTCTAACTGCTTCTGCTCAAGCACCCTGACCCCACGGTAACAGGCAAATAATGTAAAATCTTTAGCAAACAATCATAAGGGTCCCTGGTTAGATGCTTAGTAAACTGACAGACTTTTTCTTCTCAAGCTAATTTTCAAACAATAGTTTTGACAAGTGATTTGACGTAAAGGTTTATAATTTTTAATCCTAATGAAATTTCTCGAGGTAGAGGTACGTCCTGTCTCAGTGTTTTTTCTAGTTTACAATTTTCTACCACAGAGTCCCATTTTTTTATGCTGCTCAAAAACAATGAGTGTAAACCTTATGCTGTGTATCACCTGCTGTGGTGTTAGAACTCGATCCCAGATGTTCAGTTGGCTCATGGAGCCAACAAAGGATTCAACAGGGTTGAAGCCCTCTCCTCTCTGATCCTGATCCTGTCCCAAAACCAGAGCTCCGCCACCTAGAGGACACAGAGAGCATAACATACGTGGTTACAAAGAAAGGCTTCTATAAGTTGATAATATGATTTTGTGATAATGTCGAGGATATCACTACACCTGGGATAACTGTGCCAACTGATAGGCCTTTGCCACCATCTGAAGGTCTGCCATTGATGTAGATTCTCCAGTCACCATCCCAGCTTCTCCATGACACCCCAACGTGGTACCAGTTGCCCGTGTTTACAGCAGGGCAGTCGGTGATTCGCTCTTTACCATTGACATACAGCACCCATCTGTCATGTTGATAAAAAAATTATTTAAAAAACCTGTCAGTGTTTGACCTTATACAGTTTCACAATTGAAGATATAGTGATCATGAATACTACAAAGCATACACTTAAATATTCATCTGACCCGTTATAGTCTATGAGAAGGAAGGCATTGTCGCTGCCCTCAACAGCGTAGGAAACTGGCGTGCCGTAATTGGTCGTGTCTGAAGACTTCATCCAGAAGGTGCACGTGATCTCCGTCAGCAATGGCATCACCCCGTCCATCATGACGTAACCGTGGATACCTGAGACCTCAAAGTCCAGGTTGAACGCAGAGGACATTTCTGACAAAACAACAAACAATAGTAAAACAGTGTTTTACTTTATCGGCCATCATGGCCACAGAAGTATATACATTATGGTCAGTGTAGAAACTGTACCATGAGAAATCAAATTATAACAGCAAATACATTCAATGTTTTCCAAGAGATATAGACATTACAAAACTGTCCCCAAACTACAGAGCACAGGATGGATACTGCCCACCTTAGCATTTAGCTCGGCCCCCTGAACAATACCTGAGAGGCATTTGAATTATTTCTATCGTATACAGTGTTTGACAAAATATTCTACATCTACCCTCATTTTTCTGCTCTCTCAGAATATCTGGTTTGAAAGATATTAACATTTTAGTGGAATTATTTTTTTTGTGGAAAACAATATATTTTTATGTTGTCACATGTGCGATCGTCGCACTTTTTATGTTTTTAACTGACCCTGGTACACATCACAGAAGGGAGAAGTTATGTGGCCCTCACAGGAAAAGGTTTGGGGACCCCCAGTTGTACAGCAACAATAAGTGGTCATGTATGGCTCAATACTATGGAAGTATTTCAGTTCAATTTCATGTTCTCTCTGACAACCCTGAAATAACACAAGGGATACCACAAACATGTTTTTTTTTTCAAGCCTTCGGGTCACCTTGACCTTGAGGTTACACAAGGTATACCACCAAGACATTTGTTTTCGGGCTGCCGAGTCAGAGTTAAAAAACAAGAACATTTTCAATAACGTTTTCTACCATTCAATATTCAGATGGCATTGATTTACTAGGTTAGTCTTTCAGGGGTGCTTTCATAGACTACACTTCCATCATATATCAATATATCAATTCAAGTAAGTTTTACCTTACCTTACCTTACCTTAATAAACAAAGCAATAGAAGTCTCACAAACAAACATTGTAACATTGTACAGTGTGGAAAGAGAATGTAAATACATTTTACGAATTCAATTTCCTCATGTTGATGTGGTGATGCAGTCCTATAGTACCTGTCTCACACCTGGTTCCATTGAACCCAGGAAGGCAGCGACAGGTGTAGGATGCCAGACCGTCCAGGCAGCTGGCCCCATTCACACAGGGGTTGGGATCACACTCGTCCACGTCCACTTCACAAAGCCAGCCTCTGTAGCCCTCAGCACACTGACACCTGGTCCACACATGTGAAAATAGTACATGAACACCTGTTTTCATCTACACAGAACTACCTTTAATAACCTGAAGCTGTTGAGGTCATCTGAACAGGAACCTCCATTAAGGCAGGGGGCGCTCACACATTCATCAATGTCGATCTCACAGCTATCGCCAGAGAAGCCGACAGCGCAGATGCAAGTGTAACTGCTGATGAAGTCCTCACACACTCCACCGTTCAGACAAGGGTTTGAAAGACATTCATCGATTTCAAGCTCACAACGGGAACCTGCAGAAACAAGGACAAAGACAGACACATGAATGTAAATAATCTGTTTCAGCTGACCAACATCTTGGAAACAAAACTGACAGTAATAAATGCATAAAAAAAATGGTATTTCGTTTGCTGGAAAAAAAAGGTTGAAAATGTAAAATGATAAGATGAGTACAAAAAAAGGAGGTATTTTTAAAGTATTATGGTAAAGAAATGTTTTCTTTATTATAATATAATACATGTTTCTTCACAATATGAAAAATGAACAATTATTTGATTTATTTCTTTGTAATTTTATCCCCAATTTATGGTTGTTTTTCTTTAAATAATAACAAAAAGTAAGACATTTAAGGGCCAGTCACAGCAAAGATCCCATCATAACTTTAACAGCACTCCTCAGGTTTAGTGCCATAAATATTTTAAATATCTTGTCACTGACTTTGATCACACAAGATCAAACAATTCTTGCTCATATATTGTGTGTTGTGAGTAAAAGTCACAATGCTACTGCCACCTGCTGTCCAATTGAGTTCCTTCGTATCAATGACGTTTCCATTTTTGTACTATAGATGAATTAAATGTACTTCCATCATGCATTTCTAATCTCTAATTTTAAAAATATGTCCAAAAATTCTCAAATAAATAATCTATCCATCCATCAATCCTTGTCCGTCTCTTACCTGTAAAACCACTAGAACAGCTGCAGGTAAATCTGTTAAGTTCGTCGACACAGACACCGTCATTTAGACACGGTGAAGAAACACACTCGTTCACTTCCGCTTCACAGAGATGGCCTGCAGCAAATAATAAAACATTGAAAGATAAATAAATCACATCACGAGGACATTTACAGTTTCAAGTGCGTGATACAAACCTAAATATCCAGGCTTGCACTGACACTGGAATTGACCCAAACCATCTTCACACAGGCCTCCGTTCTGACACGGAGCCGAGTCACACTCGTCAACGTTGACCTCACACTTGGCACCTGTGGTGAGACATGCAGTTCAGACGCGTCACTACCAAACATGAGTTCAAATGTAACATAATCTATACAAATACCTCATATCAAAGGTTACATACCGGTGAAGCCAGACATGCAAGTGCAGACGTATCCGGCTCCGACCTCTTCACACGTTCCCTCATTTTGACAAGGGTTGAGGAAGCACTCGTGGAACACCTGCATAAAATCAAAGTACCACATATATCAAGCTCAATTTAAGGCAAACTTCCATGCAGACATCAATCTACAGGTTAAATAATCCCAAAATGTTTTTCATTCGTTCACTTTTCTGTCGTAACGTTTTGGCTAGTAGGTTTTATGACCTGACTGCTGGCCTGGTAGTCTTCCACCACTTCCACCTCTGGAGCTGCAGTTACACTCTCCTCTTTTGGAAGAAAACTGGAGCCAAAACCTATACAAAAGAGAAACAAAAGAAAGGTCTGGATCAACTGAGCAAAGTCCACAACCACTGTTTGTTCACACACTTGAGACATCCAGTTTTCCAGGAAAATAGTCCAATTTATTACTTTCTTCCTGATAAGTAGAAATAATCCCCTTTCCAACAGCAACACAATTTTCTCATCACACAGTCAGACATATTCCAGATGTGGCTCTTTTAGTGATGTTTCCAACCAGCTCAAATAGCTCAAAACTAAACCGAGTCACATCGTTTTTTGTTGGATTCATTTTGAGCTGAATTGTTGCTACCACTTAATTGATTCCGGAGATTATTAAACATAATTACAGTCATTGTTGTATATTCGAGCAAATAAAAAAGGAGGTTCTATTAATGCTTATTCCGGCGACCCCGCATGGCAGAAAAGTGCAACTGCAATGACATTAAATCGCAGAAATGCATGCAAAAATTACAAAATTAGGTTACTGAAAAAAACACACATTTTGAGTCATCATTATAATCTGACTACTGGGATGTGGTAACATGTAAACAGATTATATTCAACAAAACCATTTTTATTTTCCCCTTTTTAATAAACTGATTTGAATTTTGTTTTGTTTCATTAAAGCAGTATTACAGGGGGTTGAAACACATTAGAGATTGGATACATTAATGTGCCTCACAGTGTCAGAATAGTGTAATAGTGCAATGTTGTGGAACCTCTATTTTAAGATACTGCATGCACATCCGTTCTAAAAACAAGATAACTTGTGTTTTTGTATTTTTCTTGGTAACATAGATAGATACATGGACACTCGCAAAAAATAGTTATACTAGATGATTACATGACTGTTCAAACTAATATATATATAAAGTGAGTTGAAATGTCTTACTGGAGCAGTGCTGGATGGTGGTGGCTCCAGTGACCGTGGTGGTGCCGTAGAACGGACAAGAGAGACAATACGATCGTCCATGTTCAGGTTGGTAATAATCTCTTGGACAAGGATAACATGGAACCAGGCCAGTGCGGGAGAAATGACCTGCTGGACAAGGAACTGAGAGTGATGGAGAGGGAAACAGACGCTGTTAGTTCCAGGATCAGTAAACAGATTTATTCCACTGTAACACAAACCACCTCCACACTCTGTATCATCTACGGCACCCCTGGTCACAGTTGAAGTCTCATCAGGACAGACTGTACACTCTCTGGCACCAAACCCCGCCTGGAAGTGACCCAACGGACACGACTCACAGATCTCTAGTCCATTTAAAGAATGGCTTCCTGGCTTACACTGCCCTGCCATCAGTTACAACGGATAATACAATCAGTGTGAATTCATCAAAACACAGAAAATCCATCAGTAGATTAAACATATTCTAGACTTTAGAAATAAAAAGGACTCCCTCGACATACCTTTGCACTCAGCCAAGCTGCGGGAGTGCAGGTACGCCGTAGACATGCCTTCTGGACAGGACTTGCACTCCATCTGACCCTCCTGGTCTTGGTAGGAACCCAACCAGCAGCTCTCGCACTCGTGATATTCCAGAGAGAAGTAAGTGCCTACAGGACACAAGACTGGAGCAGCAGACACCATTAATGAAGGAAACATGTTGTTTATTAATTCACTCAACATACCGCACATCCTGCCCTTGAGCACAGAGCCAGGTCTACAGTACAGAGAGGCTCTCTTGCTCTCCAGTGACTTGGGATCGGCGACTATCATCTCAGAGGACACGTGAAAGCTGCTCAATGGCTGCCGGGCCAGAGTTCGCTTCAAGCGGTTCGTGAGCTGCTCCAGAGTTCGCAGGAGTCTCCTCTGATTGGCCGCCTCTATGGAGTCATTCCTGGACAGTGGCAGAGGGATGCTTGCTGGGAAAATGACAGAAAGAAATTTGAAATGTGGTCAGTCGTGTGATGAATCTTCAGATGGAGGACAGGATCTTTATTAAGTTGAATAAGTGTTGAAACAGAATAACCTCTAAATTGAAAACGAATAAAGTTACCTGGAAGATTAAATCTTTTCCCCTAAAATAATCTGCTTGTGTTTTTTATTGACACTACACTCATAGATAATCAATTTAATTATCTAATAATTACTATGACAAATAACTTTAGTGATGTCTGCGGCTACATGAAAATATACCTTTTTTTGTTTACAAAATTAAGTAATGCATTATAAAGTTAAGAAAGCACAGGAACTTGATTTGAGGTATAAAATAACAAAAAAAAAGATCCTTTTTCCTTTAAAAAAAATGAAGAAAGCAGCATTATGTAAGATTGACACATTATTTATGGCTCCCCAGTGTCAGAATGGTGTAACTGCATGTGATGTAAGGTACACTTGTCTACCAAACAAGAAATATATTAATATATATATATGTTGTGTCAGCTTCTGGGTTTTATTTCCTGTTAATTTTAGAAAGTCTCTCAGTAGTCCATATGAAAACTCTGACCCAATGGCGTCACATGACACTCACAGAATCTCCTGGTGGGTCATCAAGAGAAAATTTACCATGTGAGTGTCAGCTATAAAATAATAGTTTGAGAGTTCTACTACATGAGTAATGACTATCATTGTTGAAAATAATAAATATCTCTCATCTCATACTTCCAGATGAACCTTTTCTATTCACCTGTGATGTTAAAAAAAATCTGTATCTTCTGGTCTCTAGTGGGTCCTGTGAACTTTCTGTGTCTTTTGGAGCGTTGGCGAGTTTGTACTCCAGCATCCTGCTGCTGACTTGATGTCTGCTGTTTCCCAGTTGCAAAGCCTGATTCAAAGTAGGCGTAGTCCTGAGTTCCTCGAGGATTCCAACCACCTGGTACTGAGAGAACAGTGGAGAAACTTGTTAAACTCCTTAATATTATGGGAACATGTCTGTATTGATCATACCAATAGAAAATCCGTTCTCATAGTCATAGTTGTACTCCAGACATTGACCCTGGGGAATCATCTCAAGTTTGCAGGTGACATCATCACTGCTACAAATATTGGGGAGCTGAGGAGAGCCATAAAAAAGGTAGTCATGGCACACAAAGATACATTAACTTAAGTGTGAGTGTGGCCTCTCACCCAACTCTTCAGTTTGGTGTTTAACTCGCCCGCGAATAACTTCACCAGGTCCACATCATCACAATGTGCGGCCTTGAACAGCATTTCAAAAGGCTTGAACCCATTGTTCGCCACTCGTTTCACTGCCAGGAGGAGAATTGGGATTATGAGTTTAGCCAACACAAACAATGACAAAGTGAATAAGATCAATGATTTACTCACCTGAGCAATCGGGTCTTTCAGAGGAGTATGGCGGCTCCCACACACCGTTAAACGGGCAGAAGTAGCTGTGAACTGCATCCTGGGTGATGCTGTAGCCGTCTTTACAGTGAAGAGTGCAGTTTACTCCTTCCTCCTCTTCCACGCAGATGAACTCTCCATTTGCTGGGATGTATGGCTGGTCACATGTGGTGCCTGGAAAAAAAACGTTTAATTAACACATTAAAAACACTTCACTGAGTAACTGCTACTATCATGTCAACCTAAATAACACTTAAGTCTTTAACTGAAATGACCTCACAACAGGTTTTGCTTCAGAAAAGGGAGTTAAGGAGAAAAAAAAATGACTGAACTGCAACTGCGCTGAAAATGACTGTAAGAAAAGACAACTTTACTGCTTTGGAGAAACATCGTTCATTAATCCCTAATAGTAAAAGTACAGGTGCTCTGTTGAAGTCTGAAAAAGGTTGTTAAACATGAGTTCTACAGAATCAGCACCTCAATTAAAAATGCTTAAAGTATTGTAAAATAATATATATATATATAAAGGTTGGATAAAAATGTGTTATATTTCAAAATCTTGGGCACCTTGCACGGTGACGGTGAGGTTGCAAATGCGGCTGTTTCCTGCAGCATCTGTGGCAGTGAACTGGACCAACGTCTCTCCTACTGGAAAAAGGGATCCTGGAACATGGCTGCTGCTCACACTGAGGCGCCCACCTACAACAACAAATATAGATACAGATTGTAGCACCTCTAGGATTTACTGCATTCTTTCCCAAGACATTCAATAAAACATTAGTTTGTTAACCGCTTAAAACAGATTCATATTGTTTACTATGATATCCACTCTTTCCACTAGAGGTCACCATAGTAACCATGATCTTATTTAAAGAGCAACCGCTCAACTCAGAATGTAACTCTTATTTAGCTTCGTGCCACTATTACCATCAGCTCTGCTAACAGGTCTGAAATGAGTCCAGTATCGTGTTACAAGAATAACAAAGTGAGCTGACACATGTCTGCTGTCCCCCTGTGTATTTCCCTGTGTGTGTGTTTGTACATGAGTGTGTCTAGAGGGTCTATATTTAGCTCTGGCATCAGGGTGTGGGCCTGGAAAAACAAAACATTGACGTCGAGCTGTGCTGGGCTGACGTCTTGTGGCACCAGGGCAGCCACAGTAGCCTGTCATTACACGGGCTTGTGTGCGAGTGGTGCTGGAGGAGGACACACCTCCGAGGACAGGTGATCAGTTTGGCTTTCAAGATTCAAGATTCAAAGCGTTTATTGTCACTGGTACTGTGTACCATGACATTCTTTCTTTGTTCCCCCAACAAAAATGCACACTATAAATACATATACATTTGAAAGAACTACAATCTAAAAACACAGCAACATAAAAGCGTAAAAACAAGTAAAAGTAAAATCGGTGCAAGAGTTGTCGGCATGAGGTATATGGTTGATTGTCTGATGGCCGTTGGAAAGAAAGAGTTTTTCAGTCTCGTTGTTCTACACTTCAGGGCAGGAGTGTTAACATATGTGAGGTCCTTTCTTAGTAGGTCTCAGTGTTTTGGACCAACATGTGAAGTATAAATAAATAAATTGTATTTTGACTTTGGACCCCATAGGGGCACATACAGTATATTTTAATAATCACTCAAGTCTTTTTCGTTGTTTTGGCACAAAAAGTGCTTGTTATCAGAAATGGACAGTGTTTTTCACTCTTGTCATCACGTAAAAAATCTTCTCCAAAAATTAATGAATTCACAGTTGTTTTTCAAATGCTACGAGTTATTATGAGTCAGATTTCATCATATCAAAAACATCTATTGTCATTATTGTTGAAAAAAAAATTACAAAAAATACAACCTGGAATTGTATGAAGTGTTGTGAAATACATTATAGAATCAAACTAATTAAATAAATATAAATAATATAAGATGTATACAATACTATAAAATATGTGACAAAGACATTTTAGTGGGCATATCAAATGAAAAACCTGAAGTGTCCATGATCCGGACATTTTGAACCCTATAGAACTAGGGTTTAGGGCGAGGCAGCATACTTGCTGTCTATTCAGTCCACAGCTGCGCCTTACTACGTGCATGTTGCTCCCACAGTCCAAATACATGCATTGATTCATCGAGAACTAAATTGATCATAGAAGTATTTGTTTGAATAGTTGTGTGTGTCTCTGTGTTCCCTGCGAGTAAAATAATTAACTTCATATTTTTTCCATAATGTTAATAAATAAATGTATTCAAACATCTTGTTGTTTAATAATTTAATAACAACTGACATGATCAAAAGTTAAAATGATTGTAAAATACTTAAAGCTGTCTGAGTCTGGCTAGAGTAGATTATTCACTTATTTATTATTTGTATTTTAACATCAGGTAACTTGAATATTATGAAAAGCAACTTCAAAAGTTTATTGTTGGTTTTTTTTTATTGAAGTATGATGCAGACTGTAGGAAAGCAGTCATGACAGCCTTTGTGGAAAAAAAATGAATGGAATGAGGAGTTACTCCCACAAATCCGAAACGGTCATAGCAAAAACACCTGCTCGTCTGCTAAACTAATGATTAAAACAGTCTTCCGCAGCAACTTCTCACACAATACCTACGTGACACACATGCACCAACACGCGACGTTATACTGTAAGTCTGCTTTCCAAGACGTGCTTATGAAACACACATAAACAGGGGCAGACTGCCCCACATCAAGGCTGAGAACTCAATCCTGATTATATTTTTCCAGCCTCCAAATGGAAAAGATCCTGTAGAACGATCGTACCGAGGAAAGAGTGCAGCCAAGTGGAACAGACCAGTCAAAGAGGAGAGAATCTAAGCTGTGACGAGACATACCTGAGTTGTCGGAAAACTGTGGCACCTCCCAAACGACTGCCGTCTCGATGTCTGTAGCCTGGATTGTGGGTGGAGATCGGCACCTGTCAATCACTGGGGCCTCAGTATCTAGGCAAGGATAAACAGATGTTGTATTAGAGTAGATAATACACAATTAAAGTGGACAATAAATATTAAAGAGCCACAGAAGAAAGGTTTTCTGGCATTTGTGGCACACGGACGCTAGTTAAACACATGTCTCTAATAAAAAAACTTCCACTATTCCACCCCCATAACTACACGTGTTCACAGCGACCACAGTTGTGGTTTTTGCACCCGAACGCTGAGATTATTCAGTGGTTGACATGGGACACCCCTGGTTTCTACTGCTATTCACCTGCTGGAGAAATAACCAAAATAAGGAAAGAGGAATGCTTAAGAAAGGTTCTTTTATTTTTAAAAGCTTAATGTAATTTTGTGTTTGTCTTACTTCACTAAACACAACAAATGTAATCCATCCAAATGTTCTATGTGTTCTTTCTACATTCTTTCCTTTGACATCTCTGTATAATCATTGACATTGACGTCAGTTTCTCATGTACTGGCA
Organism: Callionymus lyra; assembly: GCF_982586985.1. Classification (NCBI taxonomy): domain Eukaryota; kingdom Metazoa; phylum Chordata; class Actinopteri; order Syngnathiformes; family Callionymidae; genus Callionymus; species Callionymus lyra. The sequence goes on along the minus strand of NC_141821.1, from coordinate 35,679,143 downwards.
TCTTTATTTAAATATTTTGTTAACATGAATATTTATCTACCCTAATTTAAGCCAACCATCCGACCGGCCACATAAAATGGTTTAGCGGGCTGGATCTGGACCCCAAGCCTAGAATTTGACACATGTTTGCTCCGGGCCCACATGTGAAGTCGCAGTGCCTGATAAACAACACTTGACACTTTTGTTGTACGTGGTGAATAGTGGGTGCTACAGTTTAGAGCTAAACTTTACTTTTTTATTTCTGCACAATGTGAACAAAATAATTCCCCTTAATAAGAGCTTTTAAAAAAAGAGCTCACCAACAACGGTGACAGTGAAAGTGCAGTTGGCCTGGTTGCCAGAATGGTCTGTTGCAATGTAAGTAATAGTTTCTTTCCCAATAGGCAGCAGTTGTGGAGGTGTGTACACAGGTTTCATCTGCACCTGCACCTTGAAGGAAAGATTCAGGATAATGAAATATATGTTTTTTTTTACCTTGCATAGTGTAAATCTTACCTCTTCTTTAGAGTTATCAGTTGTAGACGGAGCATTCCAGCTTACATTAGCTGTCCCACGGCGCTCATCTGTCCCAGCAACAATTCTGTCAGGGCACTGGATCTGTGGCGGTTCAGAGTCTGAGAAAAATAATCATGAAAATATTAACAAGAATCAGCTGTTTATCTCGGATGAAATTATATTTGCTTTAAGGCTTGAGTTCACCTTGGATGAAAGTCAAACATCAGTATCACATGCACAACATGACTTGGGCTCTGTGATGAAAGTGATATCGGGCCAATGCATTGTAAGACAGCTGCGGCTCATCTAAAACTGATGAATAAAACTATCTTTCTCTGCTGAACAGATGAGATAATCTCATCAATTCGCGGACACGAACGAGAAAGTGAAGTAGTAATGAAAGGGAAGACCGCTCCTTACATTCTGCAGTTTCTAGGTGGAGTTAAAACTATAACACGTATGCTCAGGTAAAATACACCCTCAATGGATGGATTTCTGAGTGGATGGATGGATAGATGAGGAAAGGAGGATGTGTGGTCAGTTGATTGGAGGGATGAACAGATGGATGATAATGAAAGGATGATGTGTGGTTGTTTGGTGGGTGGGTGGGTGGCTGGATGGATGGATGGATGGATGGATGGATGGATGGATGGATGGATGGATGGATGGATGGATGGATGGATGGATGGATGGATGGATGGATGGATGGATGGATGGATGGATGGATGGATGGATGGATGGATGGATGGATGGATGGATGGATGGATGGATGGATGGATGGATGGATGGATGGATGGATGGATGGATGGATGGATGGATGGATGGATGGATGGATGGATGGATGGATGGATGGATGGATGGATGGATGGATGGATAATGAAGGGATAATGTATGGGTTGGTGGATTGGTGTGTAGATGGATGAATGAATAATGAAAAAATAATATATGTGCTGAAAGATGGGTGGATGGATGAATGGTGAGAGGATGTAGGGGTGGATGAATGGGTGATGGATGGATGGATAGACTGATGGATGGATTGATGAATGTATTACAGGGGGAAAACAGGGATGGATGAACGGATGATGGATGGATTGAAGGATGGAGAAAGAAAAATGCTCTTCTAGGACATGTCAAAGACCTTGATACGAGTATATAAAGTCACCAAATGTGAGTCTTCATGAATCTGAATGTTTTTAAAAGTAAAACAATAGAATGAAAATCAAACTCTTACAGTTTGTATTGAAAGCTTCTCCACAACACCTCGGTTTACACTACAGGAGTTATTTCTTTCAATCATATTACACCTACCAGAAACCGACCAGAAATGAACACACACACACACACACATTACCTTTACAGACAGCTTTATGTACATTGGCGGTCCAGTTTCCAGAGCCGAGACACACTGCTTTTTTATTTCCTTGAAGGGTGTAACCTTGTTGACAGGTGAGCAGACAGAATGAGCCTGCTGATGCACCTCTTTTCCCACAGGCAGGGGGCGATAGCAGGATGTTGTTCAGGTTAACAAGAGGCGGGCATCGCACCTCTGGGAAGGAGAGACACAGAGATGCTCTGAATACACACCAATACGTTTGCAGGCTCAAGAGCATGAAAGACAATTTGTTATTCTGCAAAGAAGCCTGAGCTGGGAGGGCTCAGTGAGAGTTCAGCATGAGGACATATTACTGATAAATGAGCAGAGGTTGAAGGCTGGGGATTGGTGGGGACCACAAACTGGTGGTAACTGAGTTTAGACTGGATATATGTGGCTATAAACTCTCACACTGTCCTGTTTTTGAGCGTTAAACATGGCTGCTCTTTGTGGCTCCATCGCAATTTCAACTTAACTATCAGTTCTGAAGTGTGTGGGTACTTTTGTGTTCATGTGAAGCTTTGCTATGAGAAAGCAGATGTACACTACTTTGGATGATGTACTGTGGTCTCGCACAAATCCCCACCATATGTTTACCCACTGTGTGCGTATGCTCCCATGTGTATTTACATCTGTGTTAACCCACAGGTTCTTTTTCCCAAGCTAAAAGCTTGGTGGTTTTCTTTAAGGCTAATTTATTTGATGAATTGTCTACCACCTTTAAAACAAACCATTAGCACAATTAAATTGTACATCTGCTACAGAAGTACATGAAAAAGTCCAATAAAATGGAGATTTAAATTACTATTAAAGAACCGCAGGATTCAAATGAAGAACTGCGGGATAAAGAAAATTGATTTTAAATCTCTCTCAAATGAATAAACTTGGGGTAAAATAGCATTTAGTTCAGCTTTTTGTTTTTTTTAGTTTTTATGGAGCAGTGAATGTAGTAAATAAATCAAAGCCTGACTTTAAATTACATTTTATAGTAAAAAGGTTTTATCACAGTAAAAAGGATAATCAACATGGAAAAGTTAAAATAAGTTATAGTAGTGATTGAGATGAGCTCTACTAGTTATATGCAGTTCAAGAAGTTTAAATACTTAAATAAATAACAATGACAGGCAGAGCAAAAAGTGTATTTTATAAAACTTGAATAACGGGATTAGTATAGGATTGATGTTGTGTTTACATTCCTGGAGGCTCAAATCTATTCTTATTATCTTTATGTTTGTCATCCTTCATTAAACACTCACATTACATCTATTTTCTTTTGTACAGTTTAGCTGTAATTGGAAGTATGAACGTCGAGATGTAGAGGTCTGCTCCTTATCTTATCCTAAACACTGGCAACTGTATAGGTTATAATATATCAACATGAATATTAATCTACTTTGATTTGGGAAAACCGTCATGGCAGGCCATGTTTAATGACTTGGGAGGCCGGATTTGGCCCTCGGACCATGAGTTAACCATGTGTTTAATTGTGTCTGATGAAGTATTTATTGTGTCATCGGCATATTTATTCATCTGCTTCTAAATTGTTGATGACTTTGGATAACATCAGTAATTATTATCTATGTTATGAAGAGCAAAACAAACCATTAATTCTACTTCCAACAGTATCATGGCTCAAGCTCATATCAGAATTGCTCCATTGTATTGTTTAATTCCCAACAAAGTAATTTATCTAAATAGATGTTTTTAAAGATGAGAGCTTACCAACACACCGTGGTTGGGTTCCACTCCAAAGAGAGTTGGCCTGGCAGATGAGTTTGGAATCTCCCTCTAACCTGTAGCCCCTTTCACAGCCCACCTGACACTCTGCCCTGTAGGAAGCACCGTTGCTACACTTCAGGAAACCGTGCAGGGGCTTTGAGAGTGGTGGACATGCTCGTGCTGCAGAGGGGAAGAACATGCAATTATATTACTGTAAATATATCAGAGGATAAATGTAATGATCATCCTCAGCTTGATACCTATTCATTAACAAAAAAGTCCCCAAGATTAAAAAAAAACAACTGAAAATCATAATTTATCTTGTTTCATTCACTCTGTAAAGGGGTGTGCAGTGTGAGACTTCTTGTGCCAGCTAATAAACAGATGAAGGAGACCCCCTCCCTCAGGGCTTAACTAGCTGGGAGGTCTTACACTATGTGGTAGAGTTGAGTAACTCAAGTGCAGACCGTAGAAACAGACGTACGTAAGCGAACTCAGGAAATATATACTCAAAGCCACGTACTATAAATCATCAACACACCCTGGACGATTCAGTGTCTTGGTATTTTGTGAGTAATGCTGTTTTCCTTTCTCTAGTAAAATAGTATTTTCCTCATTAAACTCTTGACCCTTTAACTTCTTCCTTTTGCTCCGTCTCACTTTACTTCCTCTCCTTATGTCCTTGATGTATTTTTCTTGAATTCCCCCTTTTTTCATTCACATCTGTTCTGGCAGGAGTCGGCAGCCCGACACTTTAAGTTTCACCACTTATTCATTGTAAACAGATTCCACTTGCTTTCACTGGCGTACGTCTCCAATCAGCTTGAATCAGTTTCAACATGTTGATGTGATGATTTGAAACTACATAAATGTTTATGAAGGTTTACAGACTTCAGTGGGCAGACAGACGTTGCTCCATGCTTTGATGAAACTCCAAGTGTTCAATGCAGAGTTATTAAAAAAATGTGGTGAAGAGCAACCTTCTGCAGACCATCACACAGTATAAATGGCATGCACTTTCAACGCATGGCTGTGTTCGCAAGAATGCAGCTCAATCTAAAATAACACTCTGATATATATATATTTGTGATATATCAATGTTAAGATCATTTTAAAAGACAAAATAACTTATTTGAGCTTACCTGGGATGACCTTATTTCAAGTAGTTTTGGATGATACAAACACGGATATTCAATGAATTAGCAAACGTATTGTTTGGTGAATGAAATAATGTGCAGATTAAGACATTAGTTTCTGGAACCGCAGGTGATGGTTATGCAGAGCTGTTTAACAAGGAGAAGGAAATTATAGATTGATAGTTTTGAACAGCCAATTTGGGCATCATGTACATACTCTCATGATGAGAAACACAGGGAAATGCATATGATGCAGCTGTTAAGCTGAACATGATCGATTCAGAAGTATAGATGTTGCATGTAACGTCAGCGTTAAGAACTGCGTTAGGAATCTTCTAAATATTAAACTAGTCAGCATTAAAACAAAAAACACTATTTGAAAGATTGTAGCAAGCATGATTATGAAAAGAATATTCAGCCAATTCTTGTTTATTTTTTTGGTTCCCAAAAGCTAACGCCTCTTTACAAGGTTTCTACATAAACCTTTTGATAGTTCTGCTGTTCTGTAAATTATTCGAAAATAAATAAACATTACCAAATATTTTGAAATGTACCTTATCATGTGTTCACATTTTGAATGATTAAAAAAATTAGATTTGTTTTTAGAGTCTTCATCTATATGTCTTTTAAGACTTTTTAAGGATGCATGGGAATGTGTTGTTTTAGAGGAACTGTGAAAAAAGGAGCTTTTTAAAAACGTTTCTGCGTAAATATCTCACGTTACAATGTAGGCTTGTAGACATTTGGCCTATATTTAAAAAAATTAAAATCTATTGGAAGTTGGTTTGTGTGCTCTACAGTCCGGAAATCAGGGTCATAGTTTTCTACTTACCTTTGCAGCTAGCAGGTGTTCCAGTCCAGGCACCATCAGCTTGGCACAGTCTAATACTATCTCCCTGCAGGTCAAAACCCAGCTGGCATCGAATTCCACACGCCGAATCATATTGATTTTTGCATATGTTTTGGATGAAGAAGCCATTTTCAGGAGGCGCCAACACTGGGCAATATACCACTAGCGAAAAGAAGGGGACAGTAGAACATTTAGACTTTAAGAAAAACGCAATATATATTCTACAGATGATCGAGTACACAACTCAAATGTTCACCTGATGAAACGAGGTTGTAATATTGAAGTGTATATTGTTTAACTGATGGTATTTGACATTCAGTGAAGGACACAAAGTAATTGAAAGTGTTACCTTGGCACGTCATGCCTATTTGCTGGTAACCAGGTTTACAGACACAGTCTGCAATGGAGGTGCTTCCTGGCTGGGATGTGTGCTGCAGGTCGGGGCAGGACATGCAGGTGCTCAGGCCTCCAGGTGTTCCCTCCGGTTTGTAGGTTCCCGATGGACATGCTGTTCGGAAGAAAGTAGGAGAAAAAACTAAACAAAAAGTAAAAATAAAAAATACAGGGTCTGAAGGTTGAAAAAAACCGTCACGACTGAAACAGAAAACAGCTTAAGGGATCCACGAGACTTCTTTGATCAGTTCATGTTTGGACATAGAGTGGTGGAAAAAAGTTGCAAACAATGACCACTGGCTAGGTAGAAGAGTTCATCCTAATTGTTCCAAGCTGGGGAATCTGGGAAGTGAAGGCAATAGAATGTTTTCATTACAAAGCAATGAAGCTATGAAAGAAAGGTTCATGAGGCTGAAATGCCATATATGGGTCACACGTGTTTGAAAAGTCTCCTCGATGGCGATGAATACGAAGTGTGCTGTCAAGGTTCAGAACAGGATTCCGTCGCAACACTCACATACAGAAAGGTCAGAGCAAACGTAAGGTCTTTAAAAATAACTGCACAGACCAAAATCTAAAAAAACATGTGAGGAATCTTCTTTTTTCAAGAATTAGAGAACCACACATGCTACAACACGTTTCTTACAGTCAGGGAATCATTTGAAAGATATGAACAGTTGGCAAAAAGTGTATCTATTCATAAATGGTCATTAGCGATACAAGTTCAAACTTTTGAAATAGCTGGTTTTCACCCTCTGGGGTAAAAAAGTAAACGGTTTGAACGCGTCAGAGGCCGTTTTGTTAAGATACTAAGTTCAAAGAATCAATGTTTTCTTTGAGTCTTCCCAAAATGTGAGTGTAGACCCTAGCAAAGATCAAAGCTACTGGTAAATAAGGTGAGATCTGTTAAGAGCAGATAAGAGGATTTTCAATTGACTTGAGTTACCAGAGCAGAGGACCAAAAAATCTAATAGGATTGGAGAGTATTGAAACACTGGATGATAGAATAAATAACAAGCTAAGGATTGGATCGTGTAGGAATCATTTATGTGGTTGATCTCATTGGAGATAGACTTCTTTTCCAAGTCAACTTAAAAAAAAAACAGCATTACAAGTATAGTTTTATTTAGCTTGTAGGATCAACCAGTCCCAGGTTTTAAAAGTATGACTCATTCCAAACAACAGGGGTCAAAAACACTCATGATGATAGGAGTTTCTATCCATTCCTTCCTCAGTTCTCTGAGAGTCTTCTGGAATCATCCCTAAGGACTTATTGCAAGGAATTTTAAGGACAAGTTAGGAAACCTCTCAGAATCTTTGGGAATACGGATCCAGATTTGTTTGAAATGTAAAACATTGATTCATATATTTCTGTACTTTGCTGTATTCGTATGCATCTCTAATGTGAAAAGAAATGTATCTGAAGATTCTTTTTTTCGTCCAGAAGAAAAATATTTAATCAGAAATCAATTAAATCATTACATTTCTGAAAATGTGAATGAGGTGTACAATATGTATTGTATATTTGTCTAATATAGAACAATATGTGCCCAACTTTTTATCTAATTTCTGTATTCTCTGTAAACTGGGCTCACTATAGGCTAAAATGCCACCTATACACATCATTTAAGTAAAACCCAATAAAGCAAAGTCTTTTACTTGCCCCGTTTTATTGAATTTGCATCGCCCAGACAGACACATAGATGTACCTAAAATACCCTAATATGCCCTCCTGGTCTCTTATCTGCCCAGTAGAATACAACTTTACATGGTAAGGTTAGTGATGCCATTTATTCTATGGTCACCGGAAAAAGAGCATGTATTCAGTTCTATACCAGCAACCAACATCATTTCAAGAAATCTCCTCATCTTCATCAATTCTGGTGTACCAGTGATCATCTGGAAACTGTGAGGGAATAGGCAGGACTGTGCCATTGACAACATGCTCTTCCTACTTTTATTGTGTTATTTGTTGTTGTGAGTTGTCATTTAAAACACACAAATGTAGAAGTTACTATTAATTAATTTTGCAGAAAAAGAATAGAGTAGGGAGGCAGCCACTTCTGGGCAGGGGATGAATCCGTCTTTGTGTGAAATGTATTGTAAATGTATTTTTATTTAGCATTGAGCATCACTTCCTCCTTTGACTCACAAGATCACTTTTACAAATAACCTTTACTTACTTACTTACTTACTTTAGACTACCATGCTTCCCTAGTCATAGTTTTTAATAGAAGAATAATATTGTTTTTAATAATGTTGTCAATATTATTCATTTAAATAATATTATTAATTTGAATAATACTGTACATTTCACTTGAATATTATTAATATTATTCGCCTTATACAACTTGGATAATAGAGTGAGAGGGCTCATAGCACTAATCTAATATAAATGGATTTGAGTAAATTGGCTGGCTTCTGAATAAGAGAGGAAGTTTGGCTTCTACATGCCAGATGACGCTCAATGTCTTAAGATATCTGTAAACACATGGGCAGACAGACGCTAGTCAAAGAGAAGTCTGTGAGGCAGAAGCCAGATTCTTCCAAGAAAATCTTTACTTAATGTTTTTTATACTATGAATATGTTCACATCCAAGATTGCGAAGCAATGTAATATTTGATTAAAACTAGTTAAACAGACAATTCAAGTACTTGAGGTACAATAAGTCTAATTGTCACAAATATCTGAAAATAATTCAAGGGGAGGGTGTCCCCCATCTCATGTTGCCCCTCAGGAATAAGCAGAAAAATGAAGGAACTAAGATCATGGAGTTATACATGGCTCTCAAGCATGTGATAAAAAGCTAATTCTTCAACTAAATAACAGACCCTTCAACAACCACAAGAACAAAAGTGCACACGGTCCACGTAATGTGGTAATGTCTTTTTCCAGTGCTGTGGAGTAAACTGGAAGACACATCCGGACAGAGAGCCAGAATTACCATCACTCTAGAATCCTCTAAGTCTCAAGGGTCATCCTGTGTTCGATTAGCTCGGCCTAAAAACAGACTCCAACGGAAATAATGAAAGCAGATCCAGAGGGGGAGTAAAGAACATCTGCCTGCCTGCACAGCCACGATGTCAAACAAGAGGTTTTTAATCATAGAATAGCTAACAACTACAGTCTAATGCTAGCTAACACCATAAAGCATTACAATAGCAAAGCAAAAACTTAAAAAAAGGAACTAATCTTGTTCAGTCTGAGGTCGCGTGATGCTGGCAGGTCTTCAAGAAAAGGCACGGAGATGCCACTGAAGGTCTCTAATCCCTCACATCTCTTTTGATGTTTTAGCCAGCAGTTTAACCTCCTCAAAGATCAAAACAAAGCAAATATTCTGAGACTTTAGCTCAAGGTTATAGTTTTAAATATATTTTTCACCAAGAAACTCTCTAAAGATATCTGTAGTCACTTAAGAAGTCAGATTCAACAATTGTTTTATTACAACTTTGATCAGATCTAGAATTAACACAAGGTTTAATGATACGGTTGTCTTTCACTGTATTCTAAACCAAATTACAGCTGGTCATTTCATTGATAACCTACAGTCTTCAAAGGTAATTTTAAGGTTATTTGTAAAGCGCCTTTCTAGACCAGGGTCACAAAGCGCTTTAACAAACAAAAACAATATACAGTTAAAATATATACTTCAAAAGACCAAGATAACATAAAAACAAAGAACAAAAGGTTTCTCACTGGGAAAACAAGGTCAACATGCACACAGACTTCACACTAGCAATCGTGGTACAAAGGAGAGGATGGAAGTGGACAATTAAAATGCATAGTCTATATCACAAAAGCTTTTAACAGACAGAAATGAAGTATTAATTTACAGGCAGGCAGAGAATGATACAAAGCTGTCCACCTACATATCATCCACTGGCTATGACCTCTAAAGACCTATAATCCAAAGACCATGAAGCTTATATGAAGGACTGGAAGCCAGTTTTGGAAAGGAAGCAGAAGTGAGGAAGTTCAATAGTTGCTTATTATTCAATCTTACTCCCAACGGAGAACGAGTGCACCACAAATACTATATGCCTTTTACAGATTCCCAGGGACAGGAAAACTGTGATTCTGCCTTATTACAGGCTCCAGAAACTCTGGGGTTCTCTCTGGGCAAGTAAGAAAAAAAACCACAAAAACTGTACAAACACAGGTTTGTTCTCAGTCTGCTGAGCATGATTACAGATGTCAGTGTACTGAAGGATGTTGTGATAAAATCAGTAAGCCTTTGGTACACCCAAACCGCCCAAAAAACCAACAATCATTTCGGTTATTACATCATCAAACATACTTCGATTTGTAGGATCCGTTATCAGGTGTAACACAGTGTCGACGGACTAGACCACACAGATGGATCTGTTTTGTTGATTTACATGAACCAAATAAATATATCCAATGATCTATTTTCACAGACACGGATGAGGGGATCTGAGAAACTTCTGAAGGGAATGGGACCAGCCCACACAGCAAGACTAAAAGGAGAGGAAAAAGCAGATGTCTTTTGTATCTGCTAAAGACTTCTTGAGTCTTTAACCTTTGACCTTTGCTTTTTCCTGTATCTATCCTCTAAAACTGAAGGAGGACCTCAGTTCAAAACTGATTAAAATAAAATGAGTTTATAAAATGAAACAGCCTGTGGACAACAGAGAATAGTTGATGAAAATCCAGACATGCTTACAAATCTTTTTAAGAATATCTAAGATTAGAAGATGAGATATTCTAGTGATATTCTGTACAGACACATCCTTTAAGAAGCTTAATTTTCTTTCTTTTAGGTTTAATATTTAACATAATACATCACACATACTTCCAGAATTTCAGCTCCTTTCTTTATTGTAAGGGGACAAAAAGGACGGAGAGGAATCTATAAAATGGATAATTATTCTTGCATTGAGACTGTTTAAATGAAAGATTTGGGGGGAGGGCAACTCAATTAGATCAAAGGGAAAAGAGGGACAAGGGGGGTAGAATACCCCCATGGCAATTACATTTCTGATTTATCCCTTTTGTCAACTGTAAATAGAGCAAAAATGAGGCAGACACCAAGGAAAATTGAAATACTTCCAATATTGATGAAGACAAAATTGCTTAAAAATCTAGACTACTTCAGAGGTTTTAGAGGGGAGGGCAACTCATTCAGCCTTTTTTTTTAATGATAGATAATGGTACATAAACGGCTGCTTGACTAGTTAAGGTGTTCCTCTTGTTTATCAACCAGGCAGTTTTACCAAGGTGTGTTGCTGCTCTGAAGACAAACAAAATGGAAACCTTCTCAATAGGTGTCTGATGGCTTTTCACACCAAAGTCCACGGGTTAATTTTAAATGATAATTATGATTTAAAGATACTCTTTGTGTATTTACTGTTAGCTATGATTGAGATGTGGCATGTAAAACAAACAGGCACACACATACACACTAACAAAGTGTTCACCCCAGTTTATAAAACAACCCAACTCTGCTTTACAACATCGCTGACCTACAAAGGTGGTAGCAGCAGTCATCAATTAGTTCTCAGCACAGACCTATATGTGTCATTTAACGAGGGGAGAGACGACAAACTGGGCTCAAACACATGGCGCTGAGGGAGAGAGCGTCAACACTGCGCTGTACTCTCGGACCTATGTGTACACGCTATTAAAAGCAGAGACTTCAAACAACACATGACTTGAAAGCTCGAACACCTGAGGGTAGCTTGGACACTGGGCCCATTTAAAACTCACAGCAAAACGTTCTTCTTTCTCTTTTCACAGGTTGCCACATTTTGCTGCACCTTTTTGCTTTTACCCCACTTTGATACTTTCAGGGTTATTATATTTGACATTTAGACCATGTTTTATTTTTTATTTCACTTTCACATGATTTTGTAATTCGCCACTCTTTGAGTAATAAAGGTAGATTCTGTCTGCCAAAAGAGTATCATGAACAAATACATAAAATGTTCAACATGTCATGATCTAAATCTCTCATAACGTCGGTATTTGTTGCAAAGAAGTTTGTCACTGAAGCATGGTTGTTTTTAAAGCCGATCGCAAGGTCATGTTTTCATGAAACAGTGTCCTATTTTTTCAGTGCTCTGTAGGTGGCGGCATCAATTTGAAGAAATTAGAATATCTGTTCAAAGCAATAAATTATAGCGCAGAGATTGCCATCAAGTGAACTGTACACTGGTAATGAAGCTTTAACGAACCAGGTACCTAGGATTTCTGCTGCAATTTTAATTGAGCCGACAACTATTCAAACGCTCGTCCACAAGTTTACTTCTTATTTTCATACGAAAATCACTGATTATTTCCCAAATGTGTTTCACATTTTCCTTTAACAGACTTGTGTATCTTGTTGTTATATGATAAAAGATACATACACATAAACATTATCACTTACTTTAAGAAAGTACAACATCTGTTGTTTTTAATGTCAAAAATGAACATACAAATACAATTAGCAGGGCATTTATTAATTATGAATTAATAATATATTGATCTGCCAAATGGAGCACTACAAACAGTTTTCACTTCAAAGAAGGGGTACATTTATTTTAAAAACACATCTTGTAAAAATAACTACTAACTATAATTAGTGTGGATAAAGAACATTTTTACATCACTGTTCCTTTATGATTAAGTTATGCTAATAATGTGTAAAGTGTACATAAAATGCTTGAGATTGAGAATCAAGTACTCATTGAAACGTTTGCCATCTGGATTTCATCTTTTAATTCCATTTATTCCATATCGAACATCTCCAGAAAATTCCCTCCACTTAACAAGTAGTAATTTGTTGATTTGTTGTTGATTTGTTTGTTTTTTTCATTTAATTTACTCCAAATAATCACATAATAAAACCAGGACCTTAATAAACAGTGACATTACAGTTATAAAGAACACTATGTGGTTAAACTATACGGCATTGTAAATGTTTTAGTAAATTAACAATAATAATGAAATAATAACCATAAAATCCTGAAATAACAGAGTGAAGTCGATGCATTCCAGTGAGTCCACAAAAACATCCTCTTCAGTTTGTTTTATTTTGACTGCTCTATGTTGACGTTGGAAGCCTCAGCAAAACACAGCCCAGGCCAAAATGGAGATCAAGTTGGATTGCAACATCTCTTCCATTTAATTGTCTCCTAGAGAATTCATTATATGTTAAATCTTCCTCCTTAAAGCTCTTTTTTTTAATCTCCCACACCAAGATGTTGCAATGCAGAGGCTGATCAATTGTTGCTTCACTTCTCCAGAAGTTATCCTCCGCCAGAAACTAAAACAAACATTGTGTGTCAAATCATTCAGTTGCCTTTACACTTTATTTTGAGTCAGGAGCAAAAGCCAGCACTAACACTGCATGAACACAGTCCAGAGCTGCTGTCATTCTCCCAGACTACAGCAGAGATGTGTGAGAAAACGTGTAACACCATGAACAATCCACTTCACTTGGCCTCTCAATCCTATGGTGACTGCTACCAAGATTCATTATTTGCCTCTTTCTTCTGAGATTCCTGTCGTGTTTTGAGGAGGAGGCTGTTTCTCTTGGCTGTGGACGGAATCATAAACAAGAGAGCTGTAAACTGCTGGGACTACACTATTGTTTCCAACACTTTATGCTTCATACTATAAATGGAATTTCATATTATCTCCATGTTGTAGAAGTAAGTTTTGATCAGAGCCCATCAGAGCCCCTCTCAACCGGGCAGCAGGGGTGAAAGTACGTATGAATTCATCAGCCACTCATAACTTCTGGCAATGTGTGAAGCACACTGCGTACCCATAATTCACACGACACTTTCAAGATCAGCCAACCCTAAAGAGGTTACTCTGACACCACATTATAGAGAAGGCTTCTCCCAACTCCAGTTGCACTGACCTGTGTCTTAAGTGACTTTACCTTTTGCTAGCAGCCATCAATCATCAAAACAATCTGTTAAATCACCAGAGTAAACACGTCTAAGACGAGGGAGGGGCTTGTTATGTAAGAAAAGTTAAGATCAAGTTGGCTCTGCTTCAGCTGTCATTACTAACAGAACAGCCGTGTATAATGAGTCGTGGACATCTGTACTACAATTCTCAGAGGCATCAATTCTAGATTTGATTTAACAATACAATATCAAAGCTTTTGTAGTTTACATTTAAATGTATTGTATGCATATGCAATAATGTACATTTCATGTCGAGAAAACCTTAAGTAAAGTCTCTGAAACAACCCTATCACTTCACAAGAGTGAAGCTCTCAAGAAAGCCGTATGAGAAAAGAGCAGACAAAGCAATCAGACCCTCTTTGTGGTTTCATCTCCCTGCTGTGCTCTTCCTTCCTCCAGCTGGCTCAGCAATCTTACCACTCTCCCTTATTATTCTACATCATAAAGTTGATCGACGATGAGACCAATAATGATGAGGATGAGGAATCACTTCCAGGCTCAATTTCTATCATGTGTGAAGCAGAGTGTAAAGAAAAGTTATTTTTAATTTAATGATTAAGGGTTAAGGTTGTTGAGTTTTTTTGTTTATTAATAAGAAGTTTATAAATCTGTTTTTACAGGGCTAGCTTAAGTAAAACTACGTCCAAATGCAACTCATGAACCTCCATCAACCTGGACAGTGGGAGAAGTGCCCAGACTTAATCCACACAAACACAGGGAGAACATACAAATTCCACACAGAATTATTTTCAAGCTGGAATCATCTGTTTTTTTGCAGTCAGGCAAAAGATCCTACTCGAGGGAAACAGATACAAATGAAAGAAACTAAGAACTAGCATCCACTGATCAAACCAATGGAGGTACATGATATAAAATGTCTGTTGAATATAATATTATTAATTCATGGGATCTAGTTGTGTATAGGGTTGTCAAAGTCTCCTTAAATAGATGCAAAGATTATACTCAAAAGATGACATGATGACCAAAATCTCACATACCACATATAATGACTTAGGCTGGATCTATCTTGACTTTAACACGTTCTATAGCCTCTTACCTGTGCACTCGTGTTTAAGGCCCTTTCCGTAATAGCCCTTCTCGCAGATGCAGTCGTACTGACCGGTGTGTGTGCCACATTTGCAACTGGCCATCAGGTCGCAGCAGTCCCTGCCAGCGTCACACAGCGAGGAGCAGTGGGACAAATCCTCCTGAACGTAGCTGCCTGAAGGCAGATCTGGTGACACAGAGCAGAGGAGAGAATGTGGGTTGCTGACTTAACTTTTGACTTTTTAAAACCAACATTAGATTTCCAACAGTGTCTACCAGTGAAATAGAGTAATGTTTGCAAATATGTTCATGTCCAGAGGATGAAAATACACATTTTAGTTTCCCTTCAGTTATTTGATTTGGGGCCAATAACAGCAGCTGGACATATGGCTCCTCCACCCGAAAACTCCAGTCAATGGTTTGAAGTTTTTCTGGCAAAGACACAGAGGAAGATGGAGCAGAAGAGAAGCATCAGGATTTGAACTCAGAGTTGAGTGTGACCTGGTTTTCTTTCTCACGACTTTACCCATGTTCCTGACCACCGTGCCTACTGTCTGGGAGTTCACAGAGCCAGCAAGTACTTGTGCAAGATTTACTGCCTATCACTAACTCAGTCCTGATGATATTTTTAGATAAAGAGCTTTAATCTGCTTTTCACAGTATTGTGGGAAATGCCAAAGTGTGGTAAAAGGTTATAGCCGATCCAATATAATGTAAGTGTGGACTGATGGCTTTTGGCACCACACAAGAGAAGGAATATGGTTTATAAAAGACCACTAAAAAGTCTTAAGAGACTAACTTAAACTGAAACACTGATTACCAAATTCGGCCCTCCAAACCAGTGGCCACCACAACTGAGCTTTTAGCTCAGACATCACCACCAAAAACAAACATCATTAAAACTCTCCACAACAAGAAACAAACCCAACAAAACATTTATTTTTTTAACCTCACAGTTCTCAGTGATAGCGCTAATAATTTCGCAACTTCAAATGCCTTTACATTTTTATGTTCTTTTAGCTTTATAAAATTGGTCTTTGTTTTTTTTTTTATTATTATTTGTAGTTTTTCAGCAAAGAGTCACCCTGAAAACATCTGTCTAGTCACAATTTTTCGGCTGTTTCCTCCCTATTTAAATCTCCCATGTAACTTCCAGGTAGTTTGAAGCGGCAGAAATGCATGAAATGAATCTGTCTATGTCATGTGCTCATCGATAAACGCAATAACATTAATAACATAACATTTATTTGGAAATAAAATTCTAAGATGAAATAGATGTGTATTACGACACAAGTTGTGCTTCACATCAGTTGGGATGAGAACAGCAAACAGTGAAAGTGATCTTATGTCCTTTTTCCTGAGCCAAAATGTTCACGCTAACACATGAACATCAAAGAACTGTATCAAGCTCTCACTATGTTAATGGGAATATGGAAGTATTTAATCTATTTACTTTGGCAGAAGTGAGCGTTAAAGAGGCTCAGAGTCTGACCGATTGTGAACCCAATCTGAAATGAAAGTGAAGTGAACTCAGCACCATGATGTGTTCATTGTCTCGTCTGTGAACTGACGACAGCGTCAGGCCAGCAGGCCGACTGTGAAAGTGTCAATGATAGTTAAAGTAAAAGACATATTGGAGCTAACAGAAGCTAATGACACACATGACACCGAGTGCAAACGCAGTGATGATAAATGCACTGACGCTCAGCACATTCGCAGCTGCGTGAAGAGGAATAAGTTTCCACATGTCAAGAGTTTATCCTGAAAAATTCGTGACAACTTCACACATGACTTGTTTTTCTCTGGACACACCAACTAATTCCACTTGTTGATTAAGTCAATTTAAGCTTGATTCTAAAAAGTTCTACCTCAGTTCACCTTAAACTAACATTAACTACACTTTCATACATTACAACATCATGATCAGTTTTGTGTGTGAAAGATGTTTCAACTGCTGCGTCATCATTTCCATTCATCAGTCCAGGCCACGAGCAGAAACATTTGTCTTCAGCATTTTTTGTTGTTGGACTAGAATTTACACATTTCAAGCAAACTAGAAGAAGCTGAAAGGTTTTCTATCCAACAGTGTATTCATCAGTCCTCTGGAATATCACGCTTTCCATTTTGAGGTAGAGTTCAACTCAGTTTCCAAACGAGAAAGTCGTTTTTTCCGCTCTTTCTGGCAGCCACTGGACATAATGTCAATACACTGATGACACAGCAGGGATTTTTTTCCCTTTAACTTGTATGACTGCTGAATTGTCTGTCTTAATTAAACTTGGAATATTAAAGATCTCTGGGAATGTCTACAAATAATCCCAGACGTTTAAAGACATAAATTAAAGAACAAACTGTTAGTGTATGAGTGGTGGCTGTTTGTTTACTTTAAAATATGTCCAACATTAACAGCAACTTCAGGGGTTAACACGATTGGATTAGACCATGAAATTGAGTGAATTCATCATAGTTTCTCTTCCTTATCTGACTTGGTTGCCTCACTTCTTTAATGTGAAGGGGACATTTTTGTCCAATAAAATTCTAGTTTCTATCTAATCTACTTTGAAATCAAGAATTCTATCCCTTGTACCTTAAACCAATCATCGCGTGCTCCTGGTATAAAATACATGAAATAATTGAACTAGTCCAGCTGCTCTTCAAACAGAATAAAATACATTTCAGGCGCTCGTACAGGCGTTCTTTTTCTCCCGGGGTCCAACCGACCGCTAGTGACCATAGGTGAGGGTTGGGACGCAGATCAACTGTATACTGAGAGCTTTACCTTTTGGCTTAGCTCTCTTTTTCCCACCCAAATCCACCCGTCGTTCTCACAATCCATTTTTTCCTTACACCTGAACCTTCATGATCCTTTAAATCCTCAATTTAAGGTTGATCACCAACTTGAACAAGGCCTTATTCTGACTGAAAACTATGAACTCAGATTTGGAAATAAGGACTTGCAAATAGCTCCTGCAAGTGCTGTAGGTCATAATCTGATGAAACCAACAGTCAGTCAATCCCCCTAAACACCCTGGCTGCATCTAGAAATGCTGTCTATTAAAGTTATCAACAGAATTGATGACATAAGGGCAGACTAGTCTGAGTTCAACCCTCACTGGAAAAGAGTGTCTTGTTACAGACTGTGCAGACCAAGGTTTGACACTACTCATAAAAAGAAAATACAGCTCTTATCAGATACATCATATTCCCAAAGTACCGCAGACATGATTCCACAGGGGACATGCTCGCAAGCCTTCTCCAAATCCCTAAAACACATGTAAACAGGTTGGGCAAACTCTTAATATATAAAATCCGTTGTGTTTTAAAATAATAATTAATTATTCACTGATGTGTTTACAGGCTACTTCCTTTATATATTGTTCTCTTTTTTTTAAATATCCAATTATGAACTGTTCTTAATGTACCTGACCTTCAGTTTATGAGGAGAGGTTCAGTGTCTTATCTGGGTTTCTTGAATTGGCAAAATTCTCCTTCAACCTCAAAATATCTTAGTATTATCAGGCCTTGTTTTAGTGTGTTTGTATATGATGGGGGTAGTGGGGGTGCAGGCTCCCGACTAAGACAGACAAACATTTTCTTCATTTCACCCGAATAAGATTAGCAGCAGTTTGTCATCTTACCTTCGTGCAAGGCACGGCGGGCTAGAGCCTCAAACTCGGCAAAATTGTGCACCAAGTAGCAGTGCTGATCTTTGGGATGAGACGCCATGTCATGAAGCTCCTTGAAGTTCCCCTGCCAGATGCCCAAAGTGAAGATCTCAACACCACGTTCTCGCAGTGCTGATGCAACTGGGCGTGGGTCTCCGCCGTTCGAGTAGCCGTCCGTTATCAAAAATATCACTTTGGTGGCGTTTGAACGTGAGTGACGTAGTATTTGCTGGAAGACAAAAAGGACAAAAGACATAAGACAGAAAATATTTTTTCTGGCTCTCCCCAGTATCAGAACAGTGTTGTAGCTCCTCAGATCCGTGGCTGTGTATTTGTTTACAAAACAAAATAATGACTATTGTGTCAGTTGCTGGTTTTATCTTCCAGGTAACAATGGAATGTCTTTCAGTGCTTCATATTAGAAAAAAACTGTCTCTGACTCACTGCTGTTGTGCAGTTTGGTGGTCACATGACACTCACAGACATCCTCCAGACAAAGTAATGTTGTGAAGAACATAGAGATAGATAGATAAACTACATGAGTTATGCCCTTTTTATTTAAATATGTTGTTATGGAAAATAAGTACGAAAAAAAAAGATATATTATTACATAGTGCTGCTTTAACAATTACTTTAAAACCAGACAAACATTGTTAAGACAAGTAAAGTTCTGGGGGGCAAGAAAAAGGTTTTTAGTTTTAGGGGTCGATCAATGCAGGCACACAATACCAACATAGCCTGACAGATTTACTCCAACAAAGCCAAAACTATATGACCAAACCAAAAAAAGGAAGATCGTCATACAATGACCACTAAAAACCACCCTCAACTCCTTTCTGAAAGCATACAACAACAAAATAAGGCACTGGGGCAAGGAAAAAAAAAGAGACATTTTAAAATCGTAATTATTTCTCCTACAGACAAGACAGCTGCTAGCCAGTGGTCAAAACAACCAGAGAAGACTGGGCAACAAAAAGAGAGTAACTACTTAGTCTGCCTCAGACATCGGCTGCAGTTCCCAAACTAACTTTAGCCACCGTTTATAATCCACCACATACAATTAGGCAGGGCACCGAAGTCAGAGAAACATATCTTTATTCCTCTCAAGTAAAGACAAGCAACAAGTCCACATGATAGATTTGTGTTTTAATGCATTTTAATTTAGGACACAACCAGGAGACATTCAAATAATAGAACTTTATCAATTAAAAAAGTGACATTTGTCATTGGTTTGCCAAATAATACCTCTGACTATGGGTTAAAAAATTGAAAAAGTGAAGAAGCTAGGGTGTGTTAGCTTGAGTCTTATTGTGTGATGTCAGGTTGCAGCAGGAGCAGTGTAATTACAGGCTTAATGTGAAAGTCAAGGAGAAAAAAGGCACGATAGTGGGCACAGGAGAAAAAGATCCTTGGTTTATTTGGTCCTCCATGACTTCTAGTACCTTTTGTCAATGTGGATATTTAAGCTCTCTATTATACTAATTGGCTTATTTACTGGTTAGTGCTTCTTGTGGTATTTTTAGATCTTTTATAGAGGTTCTGCTACAGTGTTAAGAGCTGTTGATTCTTGATTCTGTTTGCTACGTTTGAAGATTATAAATCCCAACTTTTATCACTTTTACAGACAAGACAAATAAATCTTCACCCATCTTTCAACTCTCTACTTACTTCCAGTTATTATGCCCTCTCCAAACAGATGCTCTAGTTGATAGAACATCAAACACAGCTATGTTGTTGTATTTGGCAGACATCACCAAAAAACCTCCACAAACCCTGAGTAGCCAATAATGTGCCAGGATACCAGATGCTAATCTTTCTGGGATTTATGCATTGCACTGACTTTAAAAAGTGAAATAGCTTGTGGGGTCTTACAATTGGCCATTCCCCTCATTAACTGGAGCCAAAGTTATTGTTTTATCAGAAAGAGCGCACACTTTAAAATTGTTGACCATTTGGATAACAATATTAAAACATGTTTGTATTTTGTGTGTTATCTGATTTCATGAATTATTATAAATATTCTCCAAGGACACAACAAAAATCCCTATGCTGTGTTTACAAGACTGGCAATAAAAGTTTCTGATTCTGATATAGTTTATTGTATGGGACAAGACCATCTTCCTAAATAACTAAATATTGTTCACATTGTTGTGAGGATGTCTAACTATCAAGTATGCAAGAGGAATATTTTGCACGAGTTTAGAAGACAAATACAAACAAACAAGAAGACAAGGTGTGATCAACTTAAATCACCTATGAATGATACTGAAACAAAAACATCAGTGTGATGCTGTTGTCACATACTTTTAGAGGGCAGACTTCTCTTTTGGTAGTAGTTTGAGGCAGCATATCATGCCAAAACTGATGTGACATAAGGCATTCAACTCTTTCTGAGCTCACTCCTTTGATGTTGCTGGTTCTTCCTGTCCCTCTCACTGCTTCTCCTTATTCGTTTATTTGTTTTGGCATCATTGGTAAGTAGATATTTCCTCCAACACGCCAGTGAACTGAAGAGTTGTCATGACTTTCAGAGACAGGTTTTCCACTTCATCATCAATATCCTTGCAGTACTTAAATAATCTTGTCTGAAAGTCTTACAAATGAAAACTATACCGTTTTCTTTGTAGTCTTTTTGTCCCTTCTGTAACTTTTATGTCTCTAGAAAGGTGCACATGATTGTCTGACTTGGATTGAGTTTGGAGCAATTCAGGTCTGAATTGTTGGCTATTAAACAAGACACAACATGTGTTTATCTACCTTACACTTTGTTATGTTATGTTCATCCATATATACATCATGTTGTATTAAGTAGATAAGGCAAACATCTATGTAAGTGTTCCCGAGGTCAGAATCCTCCCTCTTTATTCAGAGGTTGACCACGTGATAGTTTTTACAGTCAGGGATAGGACGTACTAACCCCTTCAAAACACATTTCAAAAGCAACAGGATGCCGCCACAGATTTGTCTTCCAAAATATCCAGTCATTACCCACTTAGTCTTTCACATAAACCTAAAAACAGACAAATAATTGAAGACACTCATCAACCAAAGAAAACAATCCAATGGGATATGTCACCCTAAAGGACGTACCTCAACATTGCATGTGGTTTACTAATAGGCCTGCAACTGTTGGCTATAAACAGACCATTTGATCGCACCTACTCATTAGAGGTTTGAGAGACAAAAGTTCACCTTACGAAACACAATTTATTTTCTATAAAAAGTTTATGTTTATTGATAACATTTCTATAGCTGTTGCGGTCACAGCATATTCTAAAATGATGTTTTCATTGTGCTGCCCCAGTACAATTACCCACCTAGATCATAGGTGTCAAACTCGGTCCTGGGGCCAAATCTGGCTCGTCAGGTCATTTTCTGTGGCCCGCAAGAGCTTTAAACCACCAGTGAATTATATTTTTTCTCTTAACTCGAAACAACACCACTTCACAGTTCATTTGGGCCAATTGATACCATGCTGTTCAACAAGCCGTATTGTCTTGAGTCTGTGAAAGATTCCTTTTGGTACTATTTCTCCTGTTTTCAGCCTTAGATGGTATAATTCTCAAAATAACATTTTGGCCCCATGTTTGATGGGGTTTGATAACCCTGACCTAGATAATCATGATTTACAGATATGTTAACATGCATCATCATCGAGACAAGCAAAGAAACTGAAAACTACAAAAACCCAATTAATGAAAATGTAAAAAATGCAAATATAAAAACTTGTTTTAAACTTTCTCACTGTAATGATATGCATGTCAGTGCTACAGCTCAATAAAGGCCAATGGAGCTGTTGACAGCCAGTTCCTATCCCTATCTGACACCTCTGTGACCTTTGACCCAGTCTACAGGGTACAAATCTTCAAAGCCTTCTTGCATCTTCCTGATTTCAAGCATTTCACTCCTCACTTCTTCCAGCGGCACCCAACTGTCATTATTCATTTATCTCATTTCTGTCTTCTCCTCACATGTGTGCACACAACACACACAGACACTGAACAATGCAAACACACAAAGGTTACAAGGATGGTGTTATTCACACTTATCCAACAATGAGTAGTATTTTAAGTAGGTGTTGCCAGTGTGTTGGTTTCTATGTGTGGAGTGAACAGGAGATGTGAGGCTGATTTTCTTGGTTGTGTTTTTTCGTACTTATATTCCATAAGAGTATTGAGAGGCTTTTTAAAACTAGTTTAGATTAGATTAGCTATACTTTATTAAACACTCTTTAAGTAACATAACTATTTAACTGTTTAACTAAAACATTGTGTAGACAATGAGTTTAATTTTAAACTGAAAATCTATTGAAAAGTGATTCATTTTGAAAAAAAAAAGAATTTACAGTTTACAGATTAATTGATTGATTTAATTAAAAAAGATGGAGAAATTAAAGATTAATTCTCTGGAGATTCATCCCCAAAAATCCAGGAAAGACAGGCAAGTCTAAATATTAAATAATTATGAAACAAAGCCAATATAGGTGATCATAAGAACCTTCTTTTACTCAACAGATTGTTTTAGTAGAAATTGGAATATGTTAATAAAACATTAATCTGTAAGGTTGTTGATTTTGGAATAAAAAAGTATGTAATTAAAAGTCAATGAGTCTTTGATGAAATGGTTTCTAACAACCTTTTTTGTTCATCTCTCTACAATTCCTGAACTCTTGTCTGGGAGGTCAATCAACAGAAGACAACGGACATAAGGTTGCAGAGAAAGGAAGCATGCAGTGGATGTTGAGAGCATTTATAGTCGTCCAGGGCATTTGCTGACACATGTGTTTTATTGAGCCGGGAAGTGTAAGGATTGCCTTCATAAGTCTACAGTAGTGCAGTAATTCCCAGCAGCAGTTTATTAGAGGGAGTGAGAAAACGTTTAGAGGAGGAAGAGATTTAGCAATAGAAAATGCATCTCGGTTTGATGACGTTAAACACTTTCCTTTTCAGTCTAGTTCATAGCAAAATAAAAGAGAGAGCGTGAGACGAAAGATATAATATAATAAACGTTTTGACTCAAACTTGCCAACATTTAATTTGTGTTTCTTTTCACTGGTGTAGAATGTTTTTATTAACACTTGATTCTAGTGATAGTTATTTTGACTGCAGTGGTGTTTTGCCCAAGGACATCTGGGAAGCTCAGGGGCCAGTCGCTACACAGTGTGACTTAAAAGACACAAGGGGAATGCTTTAAGGCAGTTGTAGTACATATGATGCAACAAGTTCCGAATATCATAAAGGAACTAAAACAAAGTAAGTTTATCAATGGACAAAGGTGAGCTTGCTACAAATATATTTGATACCATTATATAAAAAGTATATTACCATGATATACCACTATGTCAACAGCAATTCTGCAAATATATTCAGGAATACACTAAAGCACATGAATCACATATTTCTATTTTCTTTTTTTAAACTATTATTTTTCATAATAAAACAACACAAAACAACACACACAAAGAAACAGTAAAAACTAAACAATAATAATAAAAGACAATCAGCGTAAATCGATGTCAGAAAAATAACAATAATAATAATAAATAAATTAGTAAAAAAATAAAAAATATTACAAACAAAATATAAACAGAATGTGGAATGGGTTAGATTGATCTCCCCTACAAAAATATATTCTACACAGTCAAAAACAGATTAAAAATTCAGAAATTCAGAAAATTTCTGCCCTTTTTTAACCTGCATTCCTTAAAACAAAACTTAAACCGATGATTAATGAGATGTTTCTGACTGACAAAAGCATGTCTAATCTCATTAAGTGTGGGAACCATGACCACTGAACTTATCTTGAATCCAAACCTGCTGAGTCTCTGGGTTCTATCAGACATCAGCCAGTTTGGGCACAAGGTAGTGATCACTTATATGTATTCCTGTCAATACACAACTGAGGTTCTGACCAGTATTACATACCCTAATGTGACTGATTTGTAAGTTAATATCAGGATATAGTTGGATCAATTGACTAATATTTGAGGTATTTATTATTGAATTATTGCAGATTTGCCAGTCCCGATAGTGTTTCATTCTGCTTCAAAGATTGTGTTCCATGCTTCTATTGTTTGCTGCGACTGCACCAGAGCTGCATGAGTCTGGGTGACAGAAGTGGACATAATGATGAATGGGCGCCCAGGGTCCCTGCTGATAGTCACAGATTGGAAAACTTGAGCTCAGCCATTGGGACAATTTCCAATCAGGTTCAGAAGTGTGTAAAGGGGGTATGAAGATATACACATCTGGTTCAGTCAAAGACAGAGCAGCTCTTATGTTAGCTACCCAATATAATGCATTAAACTAACAAATCATATATGATAACGTTAATTTAAAGGCTACAAAAACAAGTTTAAACACCTTAATCAATCATAAACACACTTGTATTACAAATGTGAAACTAGATTTAAAATCTTATTCGATTTTTAAATGAATGAGCTGCTGGGCGATGCTTTGGGCCTCAGAAGACTGGGAGTACCTAATGGTGTGTGTTTCGACGTTTGTGTTTGGCTTATCAGGGGATCTGTGGACGGTAGGTGAAGAAGCCTGTCGGCTCCATTTGTCTTAGCTATCCATCCGTTCTGTGATCCCTCCAGTACTGATAGCGCCGGTGGTGAGAAGTGACGGATAGAACAGTGAAAAAGCAGACAAACCAAGTGGGAGGAAATGATTAAGGACGAGGTGACGTGAAATAACCGACAGGAAACAGATCCTTTCTTTATCTTGCAGCGTCTACAATTGGGACAGATCCAATCAAAGCTTGAAATATTGTGAAATATTGAAGAATGGGGAGTGCCAACTGTAATAATTATCTGTATGCTGACAGAGCAGTTTAGAAGAAACTGAGACGCACACGAAGGATGAGTAATAGACTTTGATGTATACTGGATGGATAATGCTCACTGAAATTATATGGAAAATTAAAAGCAATAAATACAACTTCAGTGAAACATTTCACGTGATGAATTGAAGAAATCTGGCTCATATTTTCCCTGGTTCCAATGATTGATGTGTTAGCATTCAAATCACACTGCCCTGTCAGAAAACTCAATTACAGACGCTGAAAAAAAAAGTCCTTACATACATCCAGACATAACAAAATATTTGTTCAATCTCAGGAATAATGTAGTCACTTTGTGGTTTTGTATCCCTTTAAAAACTGCTGGGGAGTTCTTTAGCTCTGGATGCAAGGTTGATGGAAAAGCAGAGAAATGGGAGGAATGAGAGAAATTGAGCTGACTTACTGGAATGAGACAGGGGCCTCACGAACCCAACCCGCGGTATTTGTTTCGGCTATTGTGGTCTGGCAAGGCTCAGTACAGACAGGAATCATCTAAAATAGAGAGAGAGATGACGTCTGCACGGAGACTTGGAGCTATCCACAAACTCTCCTGGTTTTATTTAAGAAATATAAGTGAGAAGCAAATATTCTAACTAATAATTATTCTAGAAATAATAATCTATCGGCTAATAGCTGGCTAATAGCTCCGTAAAGATGTTCAACCTATCAGGTGCTTTAAAAATCTCAAATCACAATATTGTTTAGAAAACTGCTTCTTTTTTTTTTTGTCAAAAGAAATACTGATCCTAATCTCTGACTCTATTGAAGTAGACTGATAGAAGTATATGTATGAATGCTCGATTAAATTGTATGTAGATATACACAAAAAAACAATTCCAACCATGGTTGTCATCAAAGATTCAGACAGCCGTTGGGTTCAATTTAATGAGGAATAGATATATTGTATAACTTGAATTTATTGTATATCTATTATACGGCGTTACATATCTGAGACCAGCATTTATAGATCTTCAATTCTAAGTACATATTGTTAAACCTAATAATTCCCTATTGATAATTAATTTATTCATTATGACACATAATAGAAAAAAATATTGTATTTGTATTATTATGGTTAATGCAAAAAGCAACCATTTATTTTACTGATTATTTGACTAAAACCCCTCAACAGGGTTTAATGTTATAGATTTCGTATTTCAATCATTTTTTATTGAATAACTTGAAAATAAATGAACAAGCAGAGAGAGCCACTAAAGCTAAATGAGCAGTAACCTTATAAATCACTATAAATATCAGTTTATTACGGGCCAGCAGACATTTCTGAGGTGTGCAGGTTTTAGTTCCAACCAATTAAAAGTACAATGTTTAACCAAGATAGACATTAAAGATAACTGATAAACAACTATCTGCTTTTCTATGATTACTTCCATTCAGTTAGTTACACAAAGTTCCCTAAGAGCAGTTGGTCGCACTCAAGGGAAGACTTAAAGGTCTCAGCATTCATGTGGAAAAAGATGACAAGATTTCCAGTCCAGCTCTCATGATAGCCAAGATGATGGAGCCGGAAACCAGAATTGCCAGAGTGACTCCGTCAGGTGTTCCTAGAGAACTGGTTGACCTACAGTGTCTTGACTTTATCTGCTAGACTCATCTTTTCAAAATGTCTTGCATGTGCGTGGGCTCAGTATAGTCGGCCATTACTCACGATCTTCTCTCGTCGGTTATTAGACAGCCACCTTGAAGAGTTTGCAGTGGAACCAAAGGCAGGAAATCTAATTCTTCATCTGCGACGGCTTATGCAACGAACAGTAACAACAAGTAACCACAACCGTCTTCGTCCAAAGAAAAGAAAAAAAAAGTACACGTTTTCTGAAATCTATTAGACAAGAAGTATATTACCAGTGTCTAAGTAGTTGTCAAAAGATAACAATAAATTGGTTGTGTAAATATCTAAATGTTATCTTCAGGAACTGAAGGAACTCATTTAGATAATAGACACAGACCTCAGGTCCATGCTTGTGTGGAAATCAAATATTGGGTATTTGCACATTTCAATCCAAATACAACAATAATTTCTACCAATGTTTATCCAACCCGTATTCAAATTTGACAGGATTAAAGATTTCGGCAAAAGGACAGTAAAATCATCGTCAGTCGTTTTTTTGTTTATGTAATATCCACATGGGCAAACTTGATATTCAAGATGCTTATCTTGAAACATTTTACATAAATTCTTGGGTATTTTCCGCAGTGCTAGAAGAGAGAGAAGTAAGCACACAAAAATAAAGTTTGTTGCGTGAAAAGGTTTGTTTTTTTACATACCCTTTTGTTTTTCTTCATGAGATGCTTTAATTGACAAACTGCACAGAAAATCTCAAAAGGCAACACCCAGCTCATAATCTACAAAGACAAAAACATCTTTTAAATGTCCTTGGTTTTGATGTTGACATCTGCAAACTGCACAATAAGTAGGATGGGGTATTTTTCTTGAATTACGAGAACATCAGTCCAGCAGAACTTTAAGGGAAAAAAGGATAAACTGAAGCCAGATCTAAGGAAATGGCTGTTTATACAGGACCACCTCGTACCACCAACATGGCTTGTACAGCTGGGGTGTTTGGACTTGACAGATGAACTGTGCCATATGTCCTCTCTACGTATGTGTGCACAGTTGGGTGTCAGGCAGTTCAAATCAACAAACCATAAACAAGCTGACACTGTGAACCTTTGTAACCCCATGTGACCTTTCGACTGATTCCTCGACACACAAAAAAATCACTTTCACAATTTCACTGGCCTTCCTAAGATAACACCATTTATAAATCCAATTATAAGAGTACAATGGATGTGAACATTAACATTATTTGGTCATTTTAGGATCTTTAATGTTGGCAACAAAAGCTTATGATTCTGATGAAATGGTACTGGGGTCAATATTTAATATTATTATTATTTATTTTTGAAAACTGATCATTTTCTAAAAAATAACTGCAGTGTATTACTTATGTTCTGAGGCTTTCAGGTCACACCTCATATGGTTGATAAAGAATGTTACTTTAGATCATTTTAATGTGTCTGTTTATGAAGAGATGGTTGAGGGAAGTGTGTGTGTGTGAATGTGGGTGTGTCTGTTCTCTGGAAGGTATTTTTATCACTGGAAACTCCTGAACAATTAGTGGCTTCCCTTCACTATCTGCTGGCGTGTAATTTAAAGGAAGCAGCAACAATAAGGCCACGCAGGTCCTCGTTACCCCTGTGAGCCACAATCACTGCCTGCACACACAGCTGGCTCCAGACTCACTGGCACACACCAGCAGAGCCGCTACCAAGTCCACCAATCCGGCTGCCCACAGGCTCAGACTCAACATTGGGATGACAAGGAAAAAGGGGACCTGAAGATCTGTGTTAACGTTGTCAAACTCACCGCTGCCCTCTGAAAGGCCCCTTTGGTGTAAGTGCCCCCTCCTCTGTAATTGATGGCTGGAATCTCCTGGTTCAACAGGGAACACTTGTGTTGGTGGGACTTGGGCGCAGTGATGTGGTCCACTCTTGTCACCACGTGGGTCTTGGATGAGAACGTCACCAGTGCTACCCGGGTGTCTTCTGGTGCAACTGGAAAGTCAGATAGCATCTTCCGCACGAACCTCAGCTCGCTTAGAAAGTTGTTGGCACCCACGCTGGACGACTCATCCACCAGGAAGACCAGGTCCAGACAGTCACTCTTCTCCCGTAGAATCCTAACATTGTGTTTGAAAGCCTGACCGAGGCGCTCCACTTTCCTCTCAGCCGCCTCGGACAGGTTGCCCGCTGTCAAGGAGGAAGCCAGGGGAGTCATTTGCCTGGAGCGCCGTGTCTGCGACTGGGATTGAGTTTGTTGCTGAGCCGTCCAAGCAACTGTCGATAAATCCAGAATGCAAAGGACTAAAATGCTGGTCCATGACGAAAAGTGTCTTAGGGAAAACATTAGGACACGCTGCACAACACTTGGCTGATAAAAACGTAGTAGTTCTGTAAGAAAAAATGGAAAGAAAGAGAATATTTCCTATTTTTGCGTCACTGTCCTGAAACACAGATGATTGCACCAGCTCATTGCAGTGATCCTCCAAAGTGTTGCTGGAAAATTGTTAGGATCCTTCTCTTTTCATTCAAAGCTGTCCTTCCGTTTCTTCCTCTCTTCAGCTAAATCAGCTCTTCCGTAAAAACACTTGATGTTGATAAAAAATAATAAATATATCTCAGTATTTATATCTTCTTCTGGATACAAACATTATATTTCCAAGCTTCTAGGTTTCTTTCTGTGTCCGTTCTTCCTCCTTCTGCTCACTCTCCAGTTAACGTGGAAATCTGTGCATCAGATCCAAAGCAGCACAAGCCTCTGCAATCCTCCTCAGCTTCAGAGTGCTGTCCCTCAAGCTCCTGCTTGCCTATGTGACGTTCCTGCCTGTGCAGCCAAGCTCCAAATGCTTCCTTCCCTCTTTTCCAAAATCCTTTTAAAAAAACACCATGAGGTGGAGGAGGAGGCGGCGGAGGAGGAGGAAAAAGTTGGGAGACACATAGAGGCTGAGGGGGAAAACGGGGCAGTCTAGACTCGGCCGTGAAGTCATTTTCTTTCCCCCGTTCATCTCTCCTCCTCCTCCTCTCTCACCTCCCCCTCCCATCTATTCTGTCTCTCACCCTCCCCCTTGCACCCCTTTTTCACTCACTCTATCTGTGGCTATCTGCCCTGACAGTGGAGTGAGGTCCGGTGTCATTTAACTTGTCAACGTGACCAAAGAAAACATCTGTGATCACCTCCATGTTCTTAAATCAATGCTCCTCATCCTCCTCAGACCTTACACAACCTAACCAAGGGAAGGTATTTAGGGTTCCATAGAAAGACCAGGGTACAATGATCGGCAAGAAGTAGGTTTGAATCTAAACTTGTGCATTGAAGTAACTGTAAGGATGACATCTCTGAAAAGTGGCTCATTATTTATGGTATAACTCTTTTCTTTACTCTTTCTATAATTTTCATTCTTACTATGTCATATATACACTCAGGTCTACTATTGCCCCCACACTTTCGATCAAGAGAGACTTACTCACTGGTTAGATTTTTGGGAAAGATTGTATGTGGTGGAATAGACCCCATCAGCAGAGTAAGATTATCGCCCTAACACTGCGACTGATCTCCCTGAAATTTACAGTAAATAAAGACTTAAAAGAGTAGAAAACAGGTCCCAGAAAATCACACAAAGTTGGCAACAGAGTCAAGGGAAAACGTCCTTGTAACAGGCAGAAACCTCAAGCAGAACCAGAACCAGTGTGAAAGGCCTTCAAGCAGCTGTGTCGGAGAAAAGAGAGAAAAAGAATAGTGAAGGAGATTTATGGACAACAGTGTGAAGCAGGGGCAGCAGAGTCTAGACCAGATCACGGTCCTGGTTCTGGTGTTGGCGGCCCTATCAACTGAGGATCGTGAACACTATGAGGACTGGAGGTGCTTAAGGGGGGGGGTTGTGTTATGAGCTTGAACTGATAGTGGAGAGAGAACAACTTGACAGCTAGCCATGATTGGTTTGCAAGAGGAGCTGTGATCGTGCGATTTGACTGGAGAGGAATGTTGATTCTACCCCTGGTCAGCTGAGGAGTGAGCGGAGTGCTTAAATGAGGACAGTCTTCCTGATTTAAATTTCACTGAGCTTCATTTCTCAGTAATAATATTTTAGATTGCAGGCAAAATGAAGCAGATTAACACTATTTGACAACATTTGACAAATTCTTTATAAAGAATTGCAGTCCAAGTAAAATAATATAATTACCTATCAACACACTTGCAAACACTGAACACTGAAATACAAAGAAAAACCCATGAGTGAGTCCTAGACTCTTCTATTGTTTTCAATACAACCTTTTTCCATTGTTTTTATATTTTATCACACTATATAACACAACAGGCAACACAAGGGTTAAGGAAATGAGTACAAAGGAAGAAGAAAAAACATGAACACATTTGCAATGTTTTTGAATCACTTAAAATAACCTTAATCCGATTGTGATAAGAAAATGTGTTTCAATTGTTCATTCCACTCTGTTTCAAGGTTTGTAAATATGATCACAACCTACCAGTGACATAAGCCAGATGAATGTTACTGATAGTCTAGTGGTAAAAACTCCACTCTCTTAAACAGTTTCACTTCGTCATCAGAGGGTTAAATTAATTTGCAGTGAACCAACACTATTGAATCAAAATTTTTGTTATTATTTAAATAGTGTATTATATATTGTGTAATATATTTCCCCCATTTTCCTAGATGTACTCATTGGTGGAGCGACACACCAGTAAACTGCTCTACAAACATTTGTCCGATCAACACAGCTGGGACTTCCTGTTACTGCTGCTTGAAACTGACTGGGAAAGTGTGATGATGTGGTGTGAAGATTATTTTTGTGTGATCATGTGCACTGAAGAAGAAAAAGTGACTCTGTTGAATAGCAGGAAGTGAAGAAACATTGGTTAATCGAAATATTTACACAATGTTTATTTATGTATCATATAATTAAATATTGTGAAAGTGACCTATGATCATATCCAGGAAACATGAAATTCTGCTGCCAACAACCTACTAATATGGAGGCCATGAGAAGGTTAATTTGGATTATCTGGTTTGAAAGCATTCAGGAAAGCTGGTGAAAAACAGATAAAATCTGTACAGTTGTGTCTCGAAAGATTTTTAACCTGTACGGATTACAAAACAAAGGATTGACAAATTGTTTCATTTTATTTAAGAGGGTTTCAAAGGTTTCAACAATCACTTGCATGGCTTCTAAACGCTGCTATTCACATACCTAGCTCTGTTCAAAATAGCACAGAAAGAATAAATAAACTTCTATATGTATATGGTGTCAAAACCTGTTCAACGTTCAATGAACATCGTGTAAAGAGTCATTCGTTCTGGTCAAGGGAAGTGCAGTGACTTTTAAGCTATGAGACGGAGTCTAGGATTTTTCTTTTTTTGAATTCTTGAATCATATTAGTTATTGAGATGATTGTATGCTAGTAATGTAAAATCCACATCAAATTACTTCCAAGTTAGCTCACTATTAACCAGGTTTATTGAAAATCCTATTTGAGTTGTAATTTTTCAAACAAAAACAACACTGACAAAAATGATATAAAGCACCAGACAAGATGGCCACAAAGCAAGACAAGCATAATCAACATTAAAAAGATTGTTAACACAAGTTATTTTTATATAAAATAGTTGTCTGTCTTTTAGGAATAGAAGATGTATTAGGGGCAAGGGATGACAATACAATGTCCAAAAAAGGGCACAACCCTCATCATGACTGGAAACAGCAGATCAACAGAAAAATAATAACTATGGAAAGGAGAAAGAGTTGGGATATAATCTGGATAGATGAATAGAATGACACCAAATTAGAGAAATATACTAATATAAATGTGAATGTGATGAAGTAATTAGAAGCAAAATGGCAGTTGAAAAATTAAAAATCACTCAGATTTGCAGCAATATTAAAGCCACTCTCAAAACTAAAATTAAAATATAGAAACTGGACAAGTGAACATTTTATAAACCATAAACTTCATCAGTTCAACATCTTTATGTACTGTATATGCAGTGCTCAGTCTTTGCCGAAGACCGAGGAGAGATTCATGATATTAAAAGGCATGGGCTTGTTTAATGCCAAGAAGTCAATAAATAAAGAACCAAACAAGTCTAGATCTGAGAGTCGACTTCACTATTTCTTTTGCAGTAGCAAACCCCAGTGAAGTGCATCATAATGAAATGTAGATAATTAGGGACGAGTTAACAACCTCCTGAAGTTGTTGTGATATGGATGGAAACAGACCAAAAGCATGTACTGCAGTAGAAAAGGGGGACTGAAAACACAACAACAGAAAAAAATAAATAAACATGGAACACAACAAAAATAATATTTACCAAATAATTTATTCATTCCTACTTTATGCCCCTTGAACTGAACATAATTATTGTGAAATAAAATATTTTGAAAAGCGTTTAACCAATGATTCCACTTGGAAACTGTTACAAAAAAAAATTTGGATAGAAATATGAGCGATCGTCTTTATTCTACCTATTTAAGACTGAATTTAATTTTAATGTGCCTTCACTATTTGCTTATCAGGGCAAATAAAAATAAATACATTTACATGATAAGTGTGCAGCCTTCCTGCTTCTGTAAAAGTCAAATAAAAAGAATAAAAAAGCTTTACTCACACACCTGTTCCCTCACCTGTGCGTACACTCCAGCACGACAGGCTGGAGCAGCACCCGTATATTAGGAGCTTTAATAACTCATTCCTCAAATTTCTAAGATATTCTGGCCTGAAGC
The DNA here is from genome assembly GCF_982586985.1 of Callionymus lyra. Classification (NCBI taxonomy): domain Eukaryota; kingdom Metazoa; phylum Chordata; class Actinopteri; order Syngnathiformes; family Callionymidae; genus Callionymus; species Callionymus lyra. The sequence goes on along the minus strand of NC_141821.1, from coordinate 35,645,384 downwards.
AATGACAGAGCTTTTTACCACATTCTTCAATTGTGGAACTATAATTCCATTCAAGGTCTTTTTTTCCCCTTGAAGGATTTTAATAAGGCTTTTTGTTTCATGCACTTGCTTGTATTTGTTGTACAACAGCATGTATTCAATAGTTGAACCCATTACATTCTAAGAGCAACAAATTCAACTTCTTGAACACTTTCTTACAGTTTAAGAGGGGGCTATATTGCACTTTTAAATGTGTAAGGTTTGCACAGCTCTACGATAAAGATAATATAAAACAAGCGCATTTATAAAACACATTTAAGGTTCACCGACACATTTTATTTGATTTTTATTTTATACATTACGTCACTCAATGCGTCGGTTTGGGTAGTTCTTAACCACAAAAGTTTGGAAACGAAAGAAATATACGGAGACCATATTCAATGCTTCTGAAGACCAGGTTTAAAAAATAAAGTACTTTCTGCAGAAGGTGAAATTATATAATAAGTCGAACTGTTGATCATTGTTTAAGCTAACTTCTAGCTTCTTGACCGGAACCTGATTCAACAACATTGATAAAAACCAAGTAGGACATACATGTTGTGCCTTTATGTAAACAACCCTTGGGGTTTAAAGAAAACCTTATATTTAACATAATTTGTGTATATACTTATTCGACGAGTCCAAATGATCAGTCGAACATCGTCTGTCGAGCTGATCTCACACAATAATCCTACAGCTCCCCCTGCAGGGAGGATTTGGACATTACGCCACAAAGTAAGGCAAACTATCAGTCAGGAACTTGTATTGTCAATTTGTCAGCGTTGTAAACACAAAACAACTGTTTGTTTTTTGTGTGGTGGCGGTACAGAATAATACAATTAAATAAGATAACACACAAAATAAGCTATAGAAAAACAGAAGCAAGCTCCAGGGCAACCACTGTGCTATATAGATAGAAAGTCTATTAGGAAGTGAAACACCACAAACATGTATTTGGTGCTGACAAAAATCAATTTTATGAAACATGGGATTACTGTCAGTTTGGATGACATCAAAAAGAAGGCGTGACCCAGTACAAAACGAGTACAAAAGTAAGTGTTTGTTCAAATACACTAAATAATGTAAAGTTACATCTTTTTAATCTGCAGTGTCTTTGTGTGTATTTGTGATGAGTTGGAAGAGCATATCTTTGATGTCCTGGTGCAAAGACAAGTTGTTAAATGTTCTCCTATAATGTTTAAAAAATGTTGTTAACTCTTTGATCCATCACAGGATTGTTAAATTATATGTTCACTTCCCAATTTAACAAAAAGCATAATAAACATTAATTATTATTAATTATTAAAGTGTTGATTTCTATGGGTAAAATGAATATTGCGTAAGTTTAGACTTGTTTCTTTTATTGCAGATAAATGTACGGGCACAAATCGCACCACACGCGAGTATGTTTCATGAACCACCACAGCATCTCTGATGAATGATTTCAAAAAGTACCTTTTATTTTTCCTTAATAAAACTGGTTCATTTTCTACTTTTTTTATTGTGGGTCTTTGACCATGTGATAAAAAAAATGCTTTTAAAATTGCCTTCAGGTGATGAGTTAACATTTTCGCTCTGGTCAGGGAACATCTTGTCATCCCTTATCCTAAAGTAGCTAACCTATCGAGGTGTTAATGTAGTTTGGCCACTAGATGATGCTAATCTACTGAGTATAATAAAGTTGGCATAGGTATAAAATGATAAAGAGGTATGATCATGGAGTGATATATTAAGCTCCTCTGTTCTCCTGACTACAGCAGACTAATCCATCAACCCTGATAAAGGTCACCATAAACGGTTTGTTTTATGAATTTGCTGCCATTATCTTTCTTCAATTAAATACCACACACACTTAATATTGATGTTGACTGCAGGCACTGTAATTAAATTTTAATATTTGTCATGCACATAAAGACAAGTCAGAGTTGTGTACTAGTGAAGCCATGTGAAAGGTTTCAGCATCTCTGGAATCAAGGTTCTAAGAAGATGAATAGTTCGATGTCAGGCTAGGACTATTTAAAACCCCAAGCTGTGTTCACGTGCTGCATGAATATTTTAGTACGACCAAGCAGTCTGCAACTACGTGACGTCCTTGAAGTGGAAAACCCAACAGACCTCAAGATGCTTTAGATTTGATAAAATAATAACATGGATTAATAGGCATAAGTGCTGGTTTCACGTGATATAACCTCAATTTTTAAGTAATTTTAGGTAAGAGGTTCTTCTGTGCAGAAAAAAACACACTAGATGGGAATGGTTCAAGCCTTCGTGTTCTGTGACACGAATGTCAAACTTAATAATTCCCACCCAGGAATAAAAAAATATTTTGCACTCTTATGTATATTTGCCAAACTGACTATCTATTCAATCTATCCTCATTATAATGTGTTTGTCCTACGTTAAACACATCAAATCCTTTTCCTTGGACAGTTGGACTCTTTTTAAAATTCCTGAATCTTTTTCACGTGAGGTCACATTACCAACATGAGTATTAATCTATTTTGATGTTGAGTCAATCGTCTGGTGGGCCACTTCTGGCCCCCGGGCCTTGAGTTTTTCACATTTTGTCAAATACATGTACAATTCCATTTTAGTGATTACAATGCACAGTGCCAATCTAGTGAAAAAGTACATGAAAAAACATGCTTAAAAGTTGGCTGGATATTTTTATTTTTATTCAAACAAAACAACAGCAATATCAAATGATTCAATGTACAGTATATAAACATGTGTATGGTTTGTTTTGTAGTCTTGCTACCAAGCTAATGTGAGCAAAAAACCTGTTCTGTAAGAGTTGATTTTCCCCGTGGGCTCTGTGACGTACGCTTTCAACTCATGCCAACCATGCACATAAATGGACTGAAGATATTTGACAAACCAACTAGTATATGTTATGGAGTGTAGCATTTTACGGAGTCAGACGCTCTTGGGGCTCTTGTGGGAAAAGTCTACAACTCTGGATGTGTAACATTCTACACCTTCTCATTTATAAAGCACACACACGCACACACACACACCCCCCCACCCCACACACACACACACACACACACACACACACACACACACACACACTCACGCTGACTGAGAGAGAGCGACTCAGGACAGTAGTTTAGAGGAATGATCTCTCCAGAGCCAGTAGAGCTGTATTGATAGAAGATGGTGAAGGGAGGAGTACAGCAAAGGAGGGGGGAGTAAGGTGAGGAGGCCATGTCTTAGGGCGGTGTGAACTGGATTCAGCCAGACATTCAGGAAAACAGCCTCACCGAGACTTTGCTGACATTATAAAGGAGGAGCTGTACGGGGAAGTGCACATGAGAACATGCGCACACTCCAGAAAGTGTCAAAATAAAATACTCAAGTTGCAACCTTTACTTGAAAAACATTGTATTTGCTCTATAGCACAGTGGAAACAGGCTTGTTATACTAAACAGAAATGGGTCGTGGTAACAAACTGAAATTAAAACTATTAGTGTGAATTCTAAATACCTGTACATTTTGCGTAACAAACAACGAACAGATTAAACAACAACAAAAAAATGTTCAAGTGTTTGTTCAAGTGAGTCAGTCGTACAGTTGTGTACAGATAAGCTTAGTTAACTTGAGGGTAGATTCGTCTGTTTTTTTACAAATAGTCTAACAAACACATTTCTTAACCTCAACAGTAACCATAAGATTAAGCGTCGAAACAGGCATGTTGTTTGTGTTTTGTTTAGTAATTATATAAAATATATACTTAAAAGGTCAAGATAACACCGAGAACAACACAGGAGTTCCAGAAAATAAAGGAAAAGCCTGCACTAATAAAAATCTCTTCGTCAGGGTCAATGGAGGTACTTCTGATACTGCCTACTGCCTTTATTTTTAAGAATCTCTATCTGCACCTTTGATGAGGCCTGGAGTATAGTAAAGTATTCAGATGGAGACAATATGGTTGATCACATAGTTCAGGAGAATTAACAAGTTCAGTCACACTCTGCAGGGAGTAGCAATATAGTAACAAAAGATGAGTATCAGTCATCTGAAGTAATGGACAGATATAAAGAGGGAAGTTAACAACAGACTTAAAGAAGGGACTGAAAGGGGTTGGACAACCTAAATGCCTTAAAGTACAGACCTTTTCTGTGACCAGAAAATAATCCAACAGAAGTGAACTATTTGAACTAAAAGTTGCTGGCAGCCAGACTCAGGTGGTTAAGACAGATAGGACATGTTGATGAAATGATGTTAGAGATGGAGACAACATGTAAAAAGAGAAGAGGAAGAGAACCAATTAAGCTTATTGATTTAATAAGTGAAGACATAAAGAGGAACTTTGACTAGGGAGGATGTACAAGACGAGATAAAATACCGCAGGCTGACTTACTGTGTCAAACCCTGATAGGGATGAAGAAGATATAAATACACCTGTAAACAAGCAAGGATTCTTTAATAACAACAAGGCTATTCAACTTAGGGCCTGCCGGCCATATCTGACCCTTTAATTTATTTAGACTGGCCTGTAGCCCATTCAGTAATACATTATTAATAGGTTTTCAAAGAGCTGATAACACAGCGATGTAAAGTTGACACGGAAACATGTGATTTAGCGAAGAATGGACTAAGACAACCATTGGCTGTTAATATCACACTGTCTGTGCCGTCAACATTGGTATACCATGAGGAAATACTTCTCTGTTGCCCATACATCAGTACAACATTTTATATTTTTTTAATACGTATGCCTAAAATTTGAAATCAACTGTAGAGGGTTTAACCTGGACACCCTTCTGGAAATTGTTGTTGAATTGCAGCTCTAAAAGTTACTGGCATCTTATCTCTTGTGGCTCAATTTGATACAAAGGATTATTTTATTAAACTACCCATTGGTTACTTTGGACAGATAGTTACTTAAATATTGTTTAATCTTGCTTAGAATCCTTAATATTCTAATATGCAATAAGTGACAAGTCCCTTAAATGTTTACACCATTAAGTAAATATCTTGAAACTCAAACCTCATACGGTTAAGGTCCCTTTAATGTTAAGAACACTGTGTTTGCTGTGATCTCTTCATGTGTTTTGCACACATTGTGCTAGAGACTCGTATTTTTCAGGGGACCTGGTAAACACACGGGTCAAATTACCATCTCTGTTACGTGTTGCACGCCCTCCACACTAGTCTCCTCCTCTCTTTCAGTTTTCAAGATCCTCATTGTTTTTGTTTTGATCCCTTACTGTATATCAACACATTCCTTTTGTTCTCGCTTCACGAGTAGGTCACGCTTTCCTACTGACTTGAGGGCATTCACCTCCCTCCTGTTCAGCACACAAGGACCCTCAATACTGGAGGCTTCTTGGTTATGTAACCAACCGTCTTACATTTCTGCAAATACTTGTTTATAAATGCGTGGCATGAATAGACAGACATCACATTACCAAATGCCATGTCTGAGTTGAGCATGTGCCTTTTACTGCTTCCAGGAAAACATTGGCACATGGTGTGTCCTTCTGTACTTAATTCCTTTTTGAAGCAAAACAAAAGATCCCTATCACAACTGAAATTAAGATCATTACAACCAGAAACAATTCAATTAAAGTTTGATTATTTAACCTGTTTCTGCTTGAAAGCAGCTTCATGACACTTTTTTTCTGCCTTTGTCAACAAATTTTGGGATATGGGCCAGGTCATAAATAGAGCTGTTTGGATAATTCTGATTATAAATATAGACCCTCCAGAATAGATGTTATGATCCAACAGTGAGAACATTTTGCCACTTCTTCTGGTCCCAATTTCACGTTTTCCCAAATACAGCTGTCACGTTGCGACAGCATCACTTTAGCAGTTGGCAGGTCTGTATTTCCAAGAAAGTACAGAACATGTGTGCATTTGTGACTTTCAAAATCCATGCTATGCTTTCATCATGATCCAAATTCTGGAAGCATGGTTGGCCAGATGAGTCCAGTGTTGAGGCTAAAGATTCTGTTTAATTTACTTGTTGTTAATCATTGAATTCAAAATGTTTACATCAGTTTGTCATCTGTTGCAACCTACGAGAACAGATCTTTTGAAAAAATATTTATGAATATATAAGAAGCAGTTGGGTTAATCTTAGTTAACTTTGAAACACATTTGATGTATCAAAATATATGCTTCCTTTAGCCACCATCTGACTCTTCTACAATATGTATACTCATATTCGGCTGATGATGAATAACAAAAGGTTCTCCAGTTCCAAAAGACTGGAGAGGGAAACAGGTATATATCCAGGTATATATCTTGCTACGACCCACACATTGATTCCAACACATCTGAGTTGTTTCTTTGCCTCTTCCTTTGTAAGATATTGTTCCCTCTACCAGTTGTAGCCATATGGAACTGAAGAAGATGAGAGTCAAAACATCTGCCCATAGCTGTAGTTGTCTCACTTTGGAACCTTCAAAAAAACCATGACGTGGATGAATGAGGTTCTAAAGGACATGTGTGAAATATGTAAGAGATCACAGTCTAGAGCTATCAAATGCTAGTCTAAACTGGTGTGAAAACAGTGGTTAGTTGGTGTGACCATGAGCCACCTCTGTCTTTTGACTTTTTGTTATGCAAATTGTAAACATATGTAGATGGCTTTACAAATAATTGGCTCAGTACTTTTGAACAGCAAGGAATTTGTAGCCTTCCTAATGCCACATCTTAATCATGGCTAAAACACCATTGCAGGGTGGACCAAAGTATGGCTACTCTTGCAGGTAAACAGTATTTATTCATTAGTATGTGTTTTTTAATATTGAAGTTCAGAACAGTTCAATCCCATAAGTGCTTAAAATATCCCTCATAAACACTGCAGTATTTTTAAAACCTCCCCAGAACACTTCTCCAGTGGTTAAGCATTTGATTACCTCTTAACAATGAATGACCCAAATCCTTTCAGCAACTGCAGAGACAAACTCTAATCTGAAGCGTTAACACAAATTAATTGGTGCAAATGATAAGATTAGGTTTGTTGTTTTAAGAGTGTATTCCTTTTTAATTAATTTGGCACATGTTGACTTCAATGATCAAATTATATCAGTGATGTATTCATCTGTGAACGGACAAATTATTATTATTACATTTTTTTATTGTTATTTTTTTTAAATATGTTTATTGAGACATATTCAACAGTGTATACATTTTCACACATGTAATATGCTTTTTTTCTTCTTTTTTTTTTTTAACAGATCAGGGAAATTCAGAAAAAACAGGTTTTTGTTTCTTTTCCCCCCAATCAGAAAATAAAATAGAGATACAAATAAAAATAAAAATAAAGATAAATAAAGTAAAGTAATACATTAATTAAAAATAAATAAATAAATAAACAACACACAGATAACAAACCAAAGGTAGTTTTTCTTTTGAAATGCAGTGTATACATCAAAAAAGGGTTTGAGCATTTGAATTCAATATGAATTTAACATGAATACCCGTGTGTTCCCCTCCCTCCCCACCCCTCCCAGGCTCATCTCACAGTACCGATGGAATGACACATAAAAATATAGTTTCTTCTCAGTCAGGCAGTGCCTGAAGTTCAGCAAAATATTCGATGAAAGGTTTCCATTTGACATAGAATGACTCTGTGGTGCCTCTTAATGTGTATTTAATTTTTTCCAATTTAAGATAGTATATTGTTTCTCTCAGCCATTTTGGTATTGGTGGAGCATCAGATGATTTCCAGCTCTGGAGGATGCAGCGTCTGGCAAGCAGTGAAGTAAATGCAACCATTTCTCTAATAGTGCGGTGCTCAGTCCACTGGTGATGTTGGGTGTGCCAAAGAGAGCAATATATGGACAGGGTTTCAATTGCACGCCAAGCACTGTGCTCATGATTGAAAAATATCTGGACCAAAAAATCTGAATTTAACGGACAAATTATTATTGAAAGATACAAATTATATTGATTAAATCTTAAATAAAAGCTTAAAGAACGAATGAATGCATACTACAAAATGTAACATTAATCTTGTGATGTCAGATGCATTAGTGAAATGAAGTGTCAGAGTATTGGCCCATTTCCAGTCATTTCGTGTTGGAACCAACTGCAATATATTGTCTTTTATCACTCTTCTAATTGGCCTTGGGCGGCGTTAGATACAGAGAGTTCAGTATCAGGAGTGATACAATCTCTGATTTGATCACATGGTGAAATCATGTGAATCACAAGGCATTTAGCATTACAACTTATTTGTCAAGCAAATGGTTATTTATTTTTTAAAACAAGTATTGCAATTGCTGGGAAGTCAGAAAAAAACTCCTGTAATTTACATTGTAAGACAACACCCATCAAATGTTTGATCAAGCCTAATCTATGTTGATACAGTTAGTCTGCAAACAATGTATATATTCATTCATAACTCTTCGGGGAACGCTGCATTAAGTACAGAATAAAGGAAGATATGATAGCATGATAGTTGGGAGCATGGTCACCTTTTATTCCCTCATGTTCTAGTTGTGCCAGTAATAGATGCTGTTCCCTACGTTTAATTAAAGGTTCTGCGGTCTTTTCATCCTAATCCAATTGGTTTTTATGAAACATTTAAGGAGAACGTTGCTGTATACCTGTCTTTGTATTCTTCTGCCACTCAAACTATTTTCATCTTCATCTTTTGATCAGCTTGTGTGACGCCTGCAATGTTCCCTCATATTGAGGATCATCGATATCCATCTATTTTGTATTCATCAGCTGTGTGTTAACATGCAGTACAAGTTGATCATGAGCACATTTGTGTCATTCCGAGGAGGATCCTGCAGCCTGCACAGCACTGCAGCCTCACTTCCATTACCTCCATGTTTTCATGTTATTCTAACAATTTTCCACTCTTTGAGCAGCAAACAACTTGAAGCAAGAAGAGTAACTCATTAACCAACTTATCTGGAGCATCACCATGCCTTTCACTATCTGTTACCTGCCAGAGTCAAAGTGGTGTTCTGTGTGTGAGTCACCGATGATTAGGTCAATGGAAATGTGATGGAAAGCTGTGGTGTCAAACAGTTGCAGTCAATTAGATGCAAGTATTCATGCATAAAACAAAACATTGTGTCATTTTCAATTATTCAGCTCAAGTAAAAAACGATACACCCCTCTCATTCAGGAAGATCAGTTATTATGTATACCATCTCAAACTACAAGAGACAGTGAGAGGATGTGTGAGATCATCGCGATCCAACCGCCTGTCTTGTGAACAGTGTAAAGGTCCAGGTCCGTTTTTTTCTTTATAGCAATAAAGTCTAAACGCTGAGTCAGGATTTACTGAATACTCCACTCCTTCCTTTACTGTTGCACTGTACATATGTAGCATTTTTTTAATGTTAATATTTGTTTATTCCGCCAAAAATTCTGGTTTATATGCAATAAAGGTAAATGAAAACAGGCTGAGACCTTCTCCATATTATTCTCGGCACAGGTCTTCTTTTCCAGGATTTTACCTTTCACCCTTGAACCTAATCTCTCTGCTCAAATGCTCCAATAAGCTGATCAAACACACAAACACAAAAGACTTCCATCCCGTCAAACACTGTCCTTTCCCTACGTAGAGGTGGAGTCTACTCAGATTGATCTGTTATTTCTTCTCCAATTCTCCATCAAACTAAAAACTAGTCTAATGCCATTACTTCTTTAATCAACTTAGTTGGTGATGCAATTACAATCAGTCTAATCTTGTCGGGTAAACAATGCTGCAAACAAATGAATGAGGAAGTTGCAGTTGTTCACATGGGATGTGTGCTACATTTGCAGAAGGGATTATCAGCAATGTTGCAATCAGATCAATTGGGACCTTTGTTTGGTCTTATTGATCACTAAAACCAAGGTTTTTACTTTATATTCCCCAATCAGATGATTAAGCTGCATTCTTAACAATGTAATGGAACATTTTTTCTGAGTACACATTTGGAAATCCTTTTATTATTATCTGAACAGGAAGGTCGCTTTCTGTTTACGGTTATAGGAAAGAAGGCAACTTTAGGCATATATTTCATAACTGATGATACTGTCAACTAACTGGCCCCTCTTCTGTTTTATAATGTGCATACATATGTGGGTAGGTAACACTTTATCGATGTGTGTTTAAGGTCACTTTAACTTCCAAAAGTAGATTTAGTTTGTTTTTGTTCCCATACCACACTGCACTTTGTGACCAATATTTTTTACAAGTAAGTTTCTTAGTCCCAATATGTATTCAATATGATATGGTTTCCCTCAAATTTATTATGTTATTTAAAACATCAGACATTCTTCTTACAATGACAAACTAACAACCATATTTCCAATTGCTCTTGGACATTTTCAGACAAGTCGGTGCACCCATTCCCAGCTTTACTTTCTACTCTCTGATTCAGCTTCATCCACAAGTACCTTAATTTGCATCCGAGTGGTATTCAAGTGAAGCATCTGACAGAGTTGTGAGTGTACCAATTATTCTGTCCACTCAGCTAGTTGCTGTTGTAAAAGCTACAGTAAGTAGTGCAGCGAAGGTTATGTAACTTTGCCTTTTGTTCAATATACCTGAAGACACTTATCACTTGAGCTCAACAATCCAAGTTTAATCTTAACGAATATAGCTTTATATGAAAAAAGGAATATCGCAAAAATATATCAAATTGATGACGGCCCAGACAGACTCAATAAGGCTTCAGTTTATACAGAAATGCTGTACACTATATATCTAGAAGGATCAGTATTGTATGCTTTTGTTTCTTTTTATTTGAGAGCATGGACGTTTCTGTGGTCTTTTAGCATTCATCTTCCATTAGCAAGTCAACCAACTTGAACCTTTTTTTGTTACCAATGTTTCTTCTGCCTTAAACGTGTCTTCAGTCTCCCTGCAGAAACTGTCCCCGGCCAATCTCCTCAGTTTCAGCCAACTCAAGAGGAGTTAAGTTTGAACTGACGTCAATTTTGATCCGAACTTCATGCTTATATAGTGAGGAAAAATGGGATTAAAATAGTCCATAATCCATTTTGTTGTTCATACCATGAGTTAGAAATGGGGGAAAGAAGAAGAAATTTTAGTTTTTAGATAGATACCATTTAACGCCACCGCATATATGTGGTATTTTTGGTTTTATTTACTGTTTGCTACATTTAAAAAAACATGAGCATTTAGTTGAAGTGTATACTTTTTAATCCTGTCTAATCCTCTTTAATCCCAGGATTAATCTCTGACCATTTCAACTGCATTTGCCAGTGTTATTATGAGCAGTTACTCTGAATAAACATGTTGGTCTGCAGTCATAAATAGAGTGACTTTAGGGTGGTATAGTGATGCTGCTGCTAAATTTAGATGTAGCTTCGTGAATAATAAGTGTGAATGGACGGGGGGGGGGGGGGGGGCAGATACCGTGAACCACGAGCAGCATTTTGAAACCAGTAGACGCCATTCCATAGTAGCATCTTATTGGTGTGTGTGGGTTTGAAGAGGGGGGTCGCAGGAAGAGTGAGGGGGAAAACAAGATAGAACGGGCGTGTCAGTGGGCGGGCTGACGTACTGTAGCTCCACATGTATATTTGCTCAAATCCACTCCAGCTATTTATTGCAGAGCGGAACCACAGCAGAACACTCTGAGAGAAACATGCCAGGCGCTCATCTGCTCGGCGTTGGAAACCAAAAACAGTGACTTTTTGCCTCGACGGAGGATTCATCATTGATTCAGAGAATCACGTGCGTTCATTTGCACCTGTGACCTCACGCGCCGCGGGATCCCCGTCGCTACACCTCGACACCCGGCTGCTCGTCTGGCCTGGTTCCCCTCAGGTCTGTGACGGTTGTCAGAGAAGCTGGTCTCAGGTGCTGACGGCGCACTGTTGACTCACCAGATCAGACCTGCGCGTCTTCCTCGAACCTCGTGCAGAACACCAGGAGACGCACTGAGGGACACACTTGTTTTTCTGTGGGAGAAAAACCTTCTGAAGCTAACATGACGGAAGACGGTCCCAGACGGCGGAACTCGTCCAAGGATGCTGGCGAAGCGAAAGAGTCCGGAGGTGGAGGTGTCGCCCTGAAGAAGGAGATCGGGCTCGTGAGCGCCTGCGGGATTATTGTCGGTGAGTTCATGGAAAACACGCACAAAAACACGCTGAGGAACTGCCAGGGTGTCGTCAGTTACAAGCAGGGTCACAGCAGAAGTTGCACCCCGGAAACAAGTCGCGTGTGCAGAAATGGAAGTTGTTTTAGAAAAAAAATGTAGTACTTTTTCTTGTGAGCGTTATGTCTATTACCATTTGATTAGAGTAATATTTACTAAGCTGCTAATATTGGATCAGAAAAATGACATTAACCAAGTGTATAAACGGAATCAGGAAATGAATGTAACCAGTCTGAATCCTGGCCCAGGTGTGAGAGGTCCTCTTGTTGACCTTGACAGAATTAGGATGCATGAGTCATTCATTCAAGTGTTACCTTGGTAACAAGAGGAGAGAGTATGGTCACATGTTGGGTCCCAAGATGTTTGCTGAAAGGGAGACTGTGGAAGGGAGGGATGGACTGGATCAGGGTTTGTTATCAGCTCCTGACTTTGTCCCTAAACCCCAGGAGACATCTGTGGAAAATAACTGATTCGAATGTGGTACAGACTGATTATTTCCATTAACTTTTTATTCCTGCAGGCTTTTCCTTGATTCTCTGATTATCTTAGTATATATTTTATTGGGTATTGTTTAAGTGCTTTGTGACCCTGGTCTAGAAAAACGCTCTACAAATATTAATAACCTACTTACTTACAAAATATATATTTTTAAACACCACATTCCTTCCTCTAACATGATATTTTGTCTTTCATGTGATTTTTGATATCATTTTCACTACATATACCCAATAGAGGATTTTTTTAAAAAAAATTTGATCCATCTTTTGTAATCTCGATTTAACCATGTCAGGTATAAAATGAGGCTTTGTTAAACTCAGAAACACTATCCTTCTGTATTGTATTAAAGTCATTTGTTTAAATCCACATCTCTCCTCAGTGGAATTATTGATGATGTCACAATTATACCACCCTTAAGCACACAGACCAGCTGCCATGCTTGCGTGTCTGTTGGCAGAGCCCCCGGGCATCATGTGAGTTAAGCCTGTGGTTATTTAAACAGACAGTCGTTTGAAGTGAATGCTAATCATTGCTTTAAAGACACCGAAAATACATATTCGCATACATTGTGTGGCAATCGATGGGTATGATTGTAGCATAAACATGTTTTATTTACAATATGATGGATAGATGTGTATTTGTACTGTACAACAAACAAACACAGCAAAAACACTGTCATTGCAAATTCATTGAACGTTGAAGGGACTGGGGGAACGGAAGCCTTTTTCTTTACAAAAAGAAGGCAAACACAAAGGATATCATAATATCCTGTTGTAGAAGACATGCTGAGGTTCTTGGAAACATAACAATGGGGCAGAAAGAAAGCATTTAATAATAGCTTTTTATAGACATTGCATCTTTTTTGATGGGATTAGTTTGAAATATAAGTAAAAAAAAAATATATATATATATATATATATAGCATTGTGAAACCGAAGAGCAAGCAAATGGAGTTCCTTGTTGGCCCAATGGGTGTGTAAAAGGATCTAGATGTCATGACGGGGAACATTATTTCTCATATGTCAGCATGTCTCTCACTCACGTGCTACAACACACATGACAGGAAGCATGGCATGCAGAGGTGCATACTGGCTCAGTCAGAATTCCACAACTACTTAAAATCAGTGGTCATAAGTTCTTTTTTTTTATGAAAGTTCAAAGTCGGTCATGCTACAAAGCTTAAAGGGGCTCAGAGGAAAAGTGCTGAGAGTATGCATGGTTTGGGAGGTCAAAGGTCAAAGGCACCATAAAGGTGTCAGCATAATCAGCATGAAGATGGTCTGTTTTCTACTGTTGTACCTTTCACCTGGTGTTGCATAAGAGAGCACATTTGCACTTGTGTTCAGAGTTTGCAGTTTGCAACGGTTATAAAATATTTATACTTTGACATTTATTTTTCCTAATCGTTTATTACAGTTTTATTTCTTATTGGTGTCAAATCAAAGTTAGTATGATTTGAACCTTAAAATCTTTTTGACTTTTGTGCTATAAATGGCCAACTCCTTATCACTAGTTCCATTATCATTCAAACCCTCAACCTTCGGTCTGATGTCTAAATTTGCCGCCAGGATCAAACGGGGCCAGCATCCACAGTCAAAGTCGTTCATCTGTACACCTCTTAATCCTTGTGACCTTGGACCTCCTCATTGTGTCAGGTGTCAGAAAGGGTCATGTTGGACAAGAACCCAATTGACCATCCTCTCCTCCATTCAGTTCCAGTTTAGACTAGCTGGAACTTTGAGTATGTTTTTACAAACCAAGCTCTTCAAATCTTCCCTCTTGCGTTCTGCACCCGTTCACCCCTCTCCATCCTGCTTGTCTTCCCTGTAGTCTGCAAATTCAGCAGATTACAAGTTCCCATTTTGCTCCGATGGAGCCCACCAATTTCCCCTTTCATGCTAGACTTTTCCTGTTATTATTTTTGTCTTACCACAAGGATTATGTCCATCACAGCTGCATTTTAAACTTTTATGTGAATTACCTGCCTAAAACTATTATTGCATCAAAAACGGTCCCACCTTTTTTGGTTATGAATATATATTTACATTTATTATCACCTAATAAGAATTATGTGTTTGCATTTTTTAACATCCTTAATTCACAATAGCTATTACATATTTATAAAATTAGTAGGATTGTTGTAGCAAATATCCTTACACCTAAATATTTTAGTATGTTTCCTCACATTACCACATATTGTAATTCAAGAGCACTGTATTAAATGAAAAAGAACAACTAACATGCAGGTGTTCACTTGATTTTACGTGTATTTCTTATGTCGCAATATATCTGATTGTTGCCATTTTATCATGGTACATGGCATATCAACATATACTTGCTGATAAACACCCCTATCTGACTTTTATTGGGTATATTATATTTGTATATTTATTAACAAGGAAGCAATTACAATTGAATCTGACACAATCTGTGTGTATAATTTCTTTCGTAAACTTGTCATAGTTGGCATGTCAATTAACGTTTTTGTTAACATCTTGGCCGCATAGAAAAGTATCGTTTCGATTTAAAAAAATTGGATAAAAATATATTTGCTCACAGACTTAACTGAGAATCATTTCTCTCCCATCTGACAGGTAACATCATCGGCTCTGGTATCTTTGTCAGCCCAAAGGGAGTGATGGAGAACGCCAGTTCTGTGGGTGTGTCCCTACTGGTCTGGATCATAACTGGGGTCATCACAGCCATCGGCGCTCTGTGCTACGCAGAGTTGGGCGTCACCATCCCAAAGTCAGGGGGAGACTATTCATACGTCAAAGACATCTTCGGGGGACTTGCCGGGTGAGTGAACACTGCACCTGTGAACTGAACAGGAAACCGTTAACTATGAGGTGTTTCATGATTGATCTGAGTCACACGTTTCTTACTGAAAAATGAGAAAGTTGTTTAAGAGGTTTGCCCATGTTAAATGCAGGATGTAGATTTGTTTCACACAACGCCATTTAAATTACTCTAATATTTAATTTTTCCAATAACTGATTGTTCTCTTAAAGCTGGTGTGTCATGGTCGCAGGTCAGGCAAATTGAATATTCTTTGTACATTATAGAAGGCATGAGTCTGATAGTAATGTACTTTCATTCTTGAAGACTCAATATATCTCTAATTATCTCCATGTTGATTCCCGTTTAACAAAGTTTTGATCTTTAGTCCTTATCTATTATCTATTATCCTTATCATATTAGGTAGAACTTTATTGATCCCTCTGGAGGTCTCCTTCAGGAAATTGTTTTTTTCCAATTGGACACAGATATTAAACAATTTCCCGAAGGAGACCTCCAGAGGGATCAATAAAGTTCTATCTATCTATGTTATCTCCAACACTAGCATCTTCACAATATCGACACCGATTTTAAACAAACCGTCTGGCGGACCACATAAAATGCCGGTCCTTAAGTTTAACACATGTGTCTTAAAGAAAGCCGTTACTGTATTGCTTATAGGTTTTCCTTACATATCCTGTCATGTCTCCCCAAAAACAATTGGGGTCAGTACATGTACAAGGATTTAGCATACCGACATGTCTCAGCCCTTCAGCCTGCTTATGTAGGTCAGAGGCTTAAATACGGGGGGTCTTCTTAAGCTTTTCCCTCTGTGAGGTACATTTAAATTAAAACAATCAAACCATGCATGAACATAACTAATACCCACTGCCAGCTTTTCTGTATGATCTCTGAGGTTTGTTTTGTGAGGGGCCACATCCGTATTCCGTTCATTCTTATGTTTTCAGGTTACAAAGTTCCCAGAAGAAGTATCTTTTGTTAGCATCACTTTCACACACTGTGCCCTTGGTCTGACTGTAAACAAAGCAAAGACCTGTGTTTTGTCATGGATCACAATGATACATGTTATCTTGCTATTTTGGGAGAGGAATTGAACCAGACAAAGCAGTCGATGGCTGTTTTCGTCACTTTGTACAGCAGCTATCAATACATCAATGGACTCTGCTGATTTTCCCCTGTACCCTCAGTCTAGTACAAATATACTGTGGTCGTGGGGGGGCTTGTTTTTCTTCCTTCAACTAGATGTGTGGAAGTGGGCGTGGAGGGATGTTTTGTTTGTGTATTAGATACTTAACTCTTGTGAATAAGAAAACTACGTCAGTTTATTACGATAGAGTGAAAGGAAGGGGCTCGTCAAAGTACATGCTCTGAACTTGTCTGTTATTCCAGAGACTCTTTGTTGCATAAATTTAACTGCTACGGACTCAAATAGATGAAACACTTTTGTGTTATCCAATCCTTCAATAAAAGGAAGTGATGAGTCTAAGGCAGGTGCAGTTTTAAAGTGACACTTTTTGTCTTTAAAAGAAATTCTGTCTCGAAATATGGCTAATATTAAAAAAAAACATTCTAGTGTTATCACAACATGATGCACATTTTTATACACCCAATTTCCCAAAGGAGATCTCAAAAGAGATCTAACAAGATCTCTTAATAAAGTCAATCTAAATCTAAATCTTATTGGAAGGAAAATGAAGACTTACAGTAGCTAATGATTTCAAACACTCGAGCAGCAACTTTATTTATGTACAAAATAGCCTTTGGTTTCATATGGCAATACAATTTGACATATGGTAAGATAAGTCAAAAAGAGACGGAATAAACGACTGTCTACATACAAGCACGACTTTTAAAGCTGTTATTTGTGGTGTGTTATTTATTTGAACATGTCTAAATATTTGTGTGCTACCTCACTGTATTATGTGAACAATGTGATTTTAAGCTCTCTGTTATACTGCGGATGAATACTAATGAAGTCTACCTTTATTTAAATCAACTTTTTGGTTTACTGTTTAACTTGAGGTGCTTACAAGCATATAATGGTGGTTATTGAATTATTAAGTCCTCTTCAAACAACAACTAAGAGCCACTAACTAATTACATCCATAATTTATTTATATATATATATATCTCCTGCACCTTTCTATAATCAATAAAATAAACGAATCTTTACATCTCTATTGTGGCTTTTAAGCTTTTTCACACATGACTAATACCATTCTTTAGTCAGTCTTAGTCCATGTTTGACAAGGACTCAGTTCATATTTGTACTAAGTGAATACCACATTCAAAGACGGTTTCTAACATCAAACAAAACCGTTTAATGCACTCAGGTGAAATGATCCTACAGTAATCCTCATATAAATTCTCCATGTCCAACTCGTACCTGTCATCTTCACAGCCTTCATGTCGGCTCTCGTGATCATAATTCTGCTGACAAAGATGTGAATGGAATCATTAGGCCCAGTTTCCTTCATATAAACCAAAATATGTTGTAATAAAAATCCTGTAGTGAACCACTGTTGAACATAAATATAACCATTTATTGATTACATTTTTGTGGAATTGGCTAAATAATTTTTTGCTTGTTTCCTTTCTCAGCTTCCTGCGTCTGTGGATCGCTGTGCTGGTCATCTACCCAACCAACCAGGCTGTGATTGCACTGACATTCTCCAACTATGTCCTGCAGCCTCTTTTCCCAACCTGCTTTGCACCAGAGAGTGGTCTACGTTTGCTGGCCGCCGTATGTCTCTGTGAGTAACCAAAGTTTGTTTAGTTTCAGTATTACTCTTCAGTAACGGGATTGTTTTTTATTAATTGTTTTTTATGAATATGCAATATTCGCCAGTCAGGGTGAAGGCACAAGTTTATGTTGGTATCCAACTTAATTCAGAATAAATGTAATGGTTTAGGTATTTATTATCTTAATTAAGATCTGATAATCAGGACAGAAAAAATAAAAAAATAAATAATGAAATTGTTTTTTCCCCCTGATAACCGTTACCCTCAAAGTGAAGGTTGTGGTGTGCAAAAATGCCTGAAGCACTTATGTTTAATAATATTTGACTTCTTCTGAAAGGAGGATTGTTCTCATTAAGATGCAATCTTTCAAATCAGCCCTGTGTGCTAAAGTGATAGTTGGCTCTTGCAACATTATGACCACATTATGGCCAAAATAAAAAACACTTGCTTGCTGGATTATTCCTCCTAAAGTTAAAATAAAACGGGGAGTTAGAAGAACAGCGTTAGACATGTGAAGACAAATGGGTAAATGTGTTTGCACCTGCATGAGTGTGGTCGTTTTGAGTCTTTTACAAACGTCACACACTTCTGCTAGATACAACACATAGGCTTGAGGGGGGTGAAGAAAATACTGGGCATGAGTGAGTTTATTGTCTGTGGAACACCAAAAGAATGGTGCACTCGGTGGAGGAAAAGTCTAACAAATGGAAAGATATTTGAAGTAGTTTAATTGGTGATGACAACGTGTAAAAAAAGCTTTCCACACAGAAGCCACTTTTTTTTTTTTTTGGGTGGGTTGCTAGTGCTCCCCCAATAGATAAGATGACTTGTCACGGCAGATAACATAATGAAGTAGAAACGTAAAAACAAGTAAAAAAGACGGTGCTGTAGATGACACAGTACATGTAGTTTGAAGGCTCCGAGAGTGATATATTCCTAGACAGTTGTTGTGAAGCAACATTGTAAACAAGAGTTTGTGTGTGTGTATGTGTAACAACCACAAGTTTTTACTTTTAGTGCCACCACAGCCAAGAAGAGTTTGCAGGTTTAGCCAGACGTTTAGCAAGGGATGTACATTATAAAATAACAGGCAGGGTTTTCTTTGGGGTACATTTCTGTATACACATGGGGGATGAATGAGGCCATGAGCTGCAACTTTACCCACATAATTCAATTCAATTTTATTTAAAGTGTCTTATCATTTAGTTCAAGTGTTTCCTGAGTATACCAGGGAGCACGACTACTTCTGTTAACAGTCTTTTGAGTTAGTGGCGCAATTAAGTCAAGCGTGTTATGCAACGAGTCTGTAAAACTGCCCACAAAGTTATCAATGTCAAGGTGACTATGGGTAGAGTTTCTTGACACACTGAGGCTAGGCATTTTACTGAGCACTGAGGGAATTGTTTCCATAAACTATTGGACCAAGCTATCATGGACCATAGTGTCTTATCGATGACAAATGTTTAGAAAGGTCACACAATAGACTTATTTTACTGATACAAATCCGGGAAATTCCATAAAGAGCAACCAAAACTTTTGTTTAGCGTCACGTTGTTAGATCTAGACATTTGCAGGTGCACAGACTAGGGGGTTGTTCACGGGGTGGTGTGTGTGTGTGTACTTTTGTTAGCTTTTTCACCCAAGTAAAAATGAGAAAATGATCTAACCAGACTGAAAAAATGTAACCAATTATTGTAAGAGCAACATGTCTGTGACCTCTGTCCTAGAATATAAAAATGCTGAGATAAGGGAAATGACACCAGTGCCCAACACAATGCACTTTACAAACTGCTGTTATGCAAAGTAGCAGCATTACAATTGGAATCAAGAACTGGTCAACTAGTCCAACATCATTCATCTGTGCTTATAGTATAGCACAGCACGTGACGCTGCACCTGATAAGGCTGTGCTAAGAGATTAAAATTCTCAGAATAGCTCCCACATTTTAGCCAAATTAATCCAGATTATATTACTGGTGGAATTTTTTTTTTTTTTAATAAAAGAAGATAAAAATCAATGGAGAAAAGTGTTTGAAAGTCAAACAGATTCGAGAGAAAGTTATTGTTTAACCGGTTACAGTCAATGGACGGCTTATCAGGAGAGCAAATCTACTATAACCACGGCGTGTGTAAGACGTGACACAAGTCAAAAGTCTCTGAAGTAATGATATACTTTATGAGCTGCCTGAAGTCACGGGTCACCTCAGTCCAACTTAACTGCAACTTTATCAGGTGCATTGTATCTACAGGAGCAACACGTTTCTACTTTTAGTCAATTCTTTCAGCTACAAATCGAAGTGTGACTAAATCTATACCCACTTACTTATCTAAGACTGTTAGTCTCATTATATGTTTGTATCTTAAATCTTGGTATGTTTCTGTGTCCAGTGCTGCTGACATGGGTGAACTGCTCCAGCGTGAGGTGGGCAACCAGAGTACAAGACATCTTCACAGCTGGCAAGCTTTTGGCGCTCGCTCTCATTATCGTCATGGGAATTGTGCAGATCTGCAAGGGTACGTTGACTGGATACCACATTTATGTCAGGAAAAAATAATAATGCCTGAAGTCCACAATATTTGTGTTTTTTACATGTGCAACTAATGTAGTATATTCTGCATATTGCCTCAACATCGCCAGAATCTTGCAGGATTTCCTTGTTCCTTTAGCTGTCGAGTGACCAGAAGTTAAATTACAACACAAATATGAACAAACACATTGAATATTTTAATGTGGTTTGTTAATACATTTTGTTTTCAACACACTCTGTTTAAATATAAACCATGAAATGACTAATTATACAGTGGTGTTAAATATCAGACAGATATTATTTTTTTTAGATTTTAATATTTTTTTTTATAGTAGTAGTATAATAGTATAAAAATATGTGTTTGTGAATATATTCATTTAAATAAAAAAACAATAAGAAATAAACAATATTTAATTTGTATGACACAAGGAATGAAGTTGACATGTAATTGACTGCTTTTGCAGTGAAACATTGTTCCTGTAAGTCAAGTTAGAACATTACAGATAATAACGTTTTTTCAGCAGCAGTCAATGGGGGCGACGCTCAAGAGGTCAGCGAGTTGCTGGGGCCCTTGGGTTAAACTCACATCAGGGGGCCCTGTGTGAGTTTGTACTCTCATCCTGGCTGAAGGCCATTTGTTAGAGATGAGCCCTCTGTAACAACCAGGGGAAGAATTTAGAGATTGGAAAGGTAATGAAAAGTACTGTGGATGTCTGTGAGAGGCTTTAGTGAGAAAACGAGTAACTCTAGAGGGTAAAAGTTATTAAGGGTCAGCAAGGATGTGAAAAATAATAATGTATGTATATGTTGTATTAACACTCCCAAAACCTGCCATTTTATTCACATTTAAGAACACACAGAACATGACCGTCCTTGTTTTGAAAAGTATTGATTTGACTTGTTTTTTCCTTCTGGACGTGCAGGTGAGTTCTACTGGTTGGAGCCGGCCAATGCCTTCGAACCCTTCCAGGAGTACGACGTGGGGCTGATAGCCTTAGCATTTCTACAAGGGTCGTTTGCTTACGGAGGATGGAACTTCCTAAACTATGTGACAGAGGAACTGGTGGATCCCTATGTGTAAGAAAAGTCTTAACGTTTGAAGTTTAAGCTCAAAGGTGGAAGTATTCAAGGCTTACCCCGGATATTTAAGTGATTAGCAGCTACATTCCAAGATCAACATCAGATTAATTTTCTTGATCTCTTGAAAGCTTTATCTTGCATGAGACAATTTCCACTGCCTTGTCTGTAGGTAACAAAAGAACTAATGTTTTCCGAGGATTTATTTCTTCATATTGTCTGCTTCTCCTTTATTGCATTATTTATCTCTTCCCATTTGCGCCTGTAATATCACAGGCCGAGGGCAAAATGTTTTTAATTTCCTCTTGTAAATGTCGCCGTCTTCCCCACAGAAATCTTCCTCGTGCCATCTTCATCTCCATCCCCCTTGTAACATTTGTGTACGTCTTTGCCAACATCGCGTACGTCACAGCCATGAGTCCGCAGGAGCTGCTGGCCTCAAATGCTGTTGCTGTGGTAAGTAATGCTGTTAATCTCTCCCTCCGCCTACTGGTCAACTGGGGTCTTGACAAAAAACATGGCACAAGTTTAAATGTTAAGTTGAGTTATTATACCTTTTAAAAAATATTAAATGTATTTTTTTAGACATTTGGCGAGAAGCTTTTGGGAGTGATGGCCTGGATTATGCCTATCTCTGTGGCTCTGAGCACCTTCGGAGGAGTCAATGGATCCCTCTTCACCTCATCCCGGTAGGTTTTCAATGACCAATTATCAAAGTCCAAAGTTACATAAAATAACAACCAATGTCTTTCTTTTACCGTACAAAACTTTACAAAAGCGCTGGCTCAGTACGGTTACTTATCCAACACTACCCTCTAGTGGTCATACTTGTGAATTGGCTTTACACTTTACGCTCTTGAAATGAATACGTTGGTTTTTGCTCTTTATAAAATAAAAACCCTTCATCTGACTTATTAAGAATAAACAATTACTGTGTTACACAAGACAGATTCACTTTTGTTTTATTTGATTTTTTAACATAATAACTATTATTTCTTGGTTTTTATTCAAGCATACAGCTGATCATATTTTAAAACCTTAGTGACATGGTTTTGGTGGTCTCATGGTTCTTAGTTGTCTTAATGTATTTCATTGTTTGATTAATCACTTTTGAAGCTTCACCCTCTAGATAAAGTACATATAGATAGATATGAATACAATTCTGGCGCTGTGTGATAAAACCAATAAATAAATTTCATATTTTTCTCTTAGACTGTTCTTTGCTGGTGCCAGAGAAGGTCATCTACCCAGGCTACTGGCCATGATTCACGTAACACGCTGCACCCCCATCCCTGCCCTGCTCTTCACAGTGAGTGCAACACCATTTTTATCAGTAAAATATGACGTTAACCGATCCTCTCATTCTCCAGTGTCTGTCTACTCTGCTGATGCTGTGCACCAGCGACATGTACACACTCATCAACTATGTCGGTTTCATCAACTACCTCTTCTACGGAGTCACAGTTGCTGGTCAGATTGTTCTGCGCTTCAGACATCCTGAAATGCATCGGCCAATCAAGGTATGTGTCTTTGATATCCACCACACCATCAAACCATATGAAAAGTATTATTATTGTCAAATATACATGCATCAAGACACACAGCATAGATTAAATTGTAAAAACATGAAGTAGACAGTTGAAAGGACATTGAATAAGACATTCAAAAAATAAATAATAAACAATACTTAGATAATCAACTATATTGTTATGCTGCAGGAACAATTTTCCGACCACATGATTCTTGATGAAGTTGTGACTGCTTTCAGTAGCTTTCAAAACCAAAATATGTCCAAACAACAGCTTCAAAAGCTTCTGGAATCGACTGTATCCTCTCACTGTCAGTCATTCATTGTTCCTTTAACTGTGGAGGATCTAATGACTGCTGCCATCTAGTGACCTGAAGTTTAATTTCAACACACAAATGAACAAACACTGCTGTATGTAAATGTTGATTTGTAAATAGAAAAGAACAAATTAAATGTTATACTTAATTTAATAAAATATTTACCATAAAAAAACTATGATAAATATAAAACGTGATTCAGAAGCCAAAATATATATATTTTTAAAACAATTAATTTTTTTAATTGATTCATTGTTATTGAACGTCAACACGGTATTGTGAAAAAAAATAAGTATCCATATTTTCCAGACTTCCTACTGCATGGGTGTAATACATGTCTGCTGTGTGTTATTCCAGATCAGCTTAATATGGCCGGTGATTTACCTCCTGTTCTGGGCCTTCTTGCTCATCTTCTCGCTGTACTCTGAGCCAGTGGTCTGTGGCATCGGTCTGGCCATCATGCTCACTGGAGTCCCGGTCTACTTTCTCGGAGTCTACTGGGACAACAAACCAAAGTGCTTTGATGCTTTAGTTGGTGAGTGTATTTTCAAATATAGATTAATAACAAATGGGACGGTTGACCTTAGCTTTATTGGTGATATAGATGTTTTTTTTCTGTGTATAAATAATTGTTGCAGATCTTTATTCATTAATAAAATACTTTTTCTTTACAACAGATAAGATGACATACGTGGGACAGAGGTTCTGTATGGTTGTGTACCCGAATATGGGTAAGAGCAGCGATAACGAAGGCGAGGAGATGAAGGAGGTCATGTCCCCTCTTTCCAAAGAAGATGGAGAGAACCACAAGTCCGACGACTGCTAAGCTCATGCTGTCCTTGTAAAACACGCACAGCTGTAGCGTACTTCGTAATCAGTTCCCAAAAAGATTTGCCAAATATAAGTTTACACTTAACTTTAAATTTCACCCTTCCCTTGGGATTTGTAAAGTGTGCAATAAACACAAACTACAGACCACCCCCCCACACACTCTGCACACTCCAACTGTAAGATTATTTTTTTATTGATTATTATTGTTACTCTCTAAAGATGCTGTACAGTAATGACACCATTTTATTGTCGCTTTATTATAGATTCAACACACCAAAGCTGATTTTAGATTATTAGCAACATATTTTCTTGTTATTTTCCAAACTGTGATTTTGAGACGTTTTTACATGTTGATTGTTCACATCTCTGCTCTTTGTGGTTTTAGTCGGAGTATATTGATTTTGCTTTTACTATTCAACTTTTTTTTTTACTCTGTGATTTTGTTTTTGTCTGTCAGTGGCCTTAATACCACCAATCTCTGCTTTAAATGACGTTCTACACCATACCCTATCAATATGTTATATAACCGGCGAAACCGACCATGTTTGTTTAATGTTCAAATCTCTACACCGACACATGTGAATGCCCCTGTGCTATGAAAGACATTGATTGTCTTTTTCAGTTAACGGCAAAAGTATTTTTGTAACTAACACCTAGTCGCGTTGAAGTAGAGTAGAGCTTTGATTATCTAGCAGTGTTTGTGCTATATTAAAAAAAATGCACCAGCAAAGCCCAAACCGGCAGTTATTATTTTAGTTTATGCATCTATAGTTCCACCATTTATCAGAGGTAACACTCCAGTTTTTAGTGTCTCAGGGCGTCTTTACTGCCTTCTCTCTACACACACTGCCGACAAAAACCTCCACAGACTCGGACTCAGCAGTTTCTTCCTGTCTTTTACTAGAGCTTTGTTGAAACTGGACAGGTTTTTATTCCTCAGAGTCCTCAGGAGTCAAGAGACCGGCTGGACAACATAAGTAACCAGAAAGATTTGTAAACGTCAGGCCAGTATTGTAGAGTTGTCAGAAGGGAGGGGGGGGGCAACTGTCTTTACAAGTACAATGACGTGATTTGTGCCTGTGAGTGTGTATTTATGTGATACACGGGTGTCGTGTTTGTCTGTTGTGTTGTGATTAATAAAGCAAAAAAACTGACAATGTTTCAGAATTTGGACTTGAGGGCCTCATTTGTACGGCACATTCTGGTACATTCAGTTGTCCCTCTTTTGTGAGCAGATGTGTAAACTTGAAAGGCACTGCCTCAAAAATATGCTATTTGTTCCGCAATTGCTCTTATTCGAGTACCTTTTGGCCTTCAGTTTTTTAATTGTCTTTTTTTGTCACTGTTGTCTCTGGCACACATCAGTTGCCGTGACGAGTGTTTTTCTGTATTGAATTGGTTGATGTGTAAGGAGAATAAAAACATCCATGAGAGAATGAAGATTGTGTGCACATCGTTTGCTTTATTTACACAAACCTGCAAGAAAACATGGCTCCTGCATCAGATTTTGCAGTTTAAAGTCGCAAATCAGCAACTTACAGATTCATTCGACTCCAAAGAGGATGCGTAAAAAATGTCTGTAAAGATGCATATGGTATGAAAATGTGTCAACTATGACTTTATTTATAAATATTTTCAAACATCAACAGCCACATATTCTGCTTTGTCTTGTTTAATTAAGACCAAACAGTAAAAAAAAATGAATGCAGAAATACAAATCTATTTCTCCCATTTGTCTTAGTCTTAGCCATTCAATCAATTTTGTCCTTTCATCACAAAAGTTCTATTTATTTTTATTTTATTGTATTATTTCTATTTATAAACAACAACAAAAATAATTCCATTGGAGCAGTGGAGGGTCTAAGCTGTGGAAATTGTAGAGGACTAGAACTTAATAACATGGCTTTTAGCTAGGTTTCAACAGACTACCGGAGTTTCATCACTTTTTCACCATCTTACAGATGCTCAATATAAATGTGAAACGTTGGATTTAATGCAATCATTTTAGATTAACACTTCAAACTGAACAAACCATTAAACTGTGATTAAACGGTTGAAATGAAACTTGCATCACAATTGAAAGTACACGTGGCATAAGTAGCAGTCAAGATAAAATCACTTTGCAAACACTTTTCTTAGCGTTTAACTACAGACACAGCACAGTGTTCCTTCAGAATGTTTTGAGACATCCCAGCAGCAGTGTTGCATTACACCAGGTTATATATTAACTACGAGTCAGACTTGTAGAGAATACTATTGGGGCAGTGCAGCAGTCCACCTCTGAGAGCCAGTACAAGATGAAGAACTGATCCACCTTGGATCTTGTAGTCTGAAGCAGTTTTCTCATCATTCCTGAAAGCATTGAGACTTATCAGTGCTTATCTCTTTGCTATTTATTGATAGACTTAGATAGATTTTTTTTTAATTAAAAAAAACAGGTTCACAGACGTTCATTCGAGCAAGAAGAAGAGAAATACTTTAAAAATGTTGGCATGAATGATTCTGCATAACCAACAATTAATGATTTTAGATTTACATTACAGGTCACCAAGCTCTTGATCACATTTTATACGTGGTATGCATTGAATAAGATGTCCACTACTTGGCATCTAAATACATTTTCCTTACATTTGTTTTCCACTGTAGATCAACCTCTGCTGCTGAGGGGGAATTCCTTCTTTCTCTTCCACTCTTTCTTTAATTCTCTCTACCTTTAAAATAGTTCAAACAAAGGTTAAAATAAAACAATATTGGAAGATCCACTGTTTACATTACTGGCTGTACCTTATCCGTAGGTTCTATGTCAATCTCTATCTCCTTACCAGTCAGCGTCTGCAATAACATACATTAGTAGTCTGTTGAACCAAGCACATTTTAAATATTTAATTTATTTGTCTTACCTTTACTTTGATAAGCATCTTAGTTTAGTTGGTATCAATACTACGCACAAAGCCAGAAAACATTTAAGATAATACTTTCCGTTTCGTTTCCTGTTTCAATGTGCAATTAGCTTCCGGTGTTACATAATAATACCGACCCCAAACCAATGTTGAAGGTTCCACGGGAATCGATTTCTGCAATACCCGCGAAATTAACTAAATAATTAGCAGGCCTCGATTGGAATACAGATCGATACAATTTGCTCAATTTGATTCTTCTTTTTAATCCCTTTAACTCTGGGTGAATCCAACTCACACTATAAACGTGATGCTATTCCGTTTTTCTTGCACTGCTAGGAAACTACAAAGGCGCCTCAATTTACAGTCCGTCTCTCTAAACCCTCCCACTCAATATCTGGAAGCGGAAGCAGCAACACGGAGAGAATCTATTCTTTGGGGGTAATTCTTTATTCTCACAATTACATTATAGAAGCCCGTTTACAATCCAGCTAATCCGTTAGGTTCAGTATTATATTTGTATAAGCTTGACACTATGAGTTGATGCAACCTTGAATTCTGCCAGCGCTGCTCACGTATAGTTACAAGAGAATAACGTGTAATAAATTAATGGATATTTTAAACACGAGTGAGTTTACAATATGAAAAGGTTATAAAGGGGCCCCTTTGGCTGTTGATGATGATTTCGATGAGTTGGTCGGAAAAAAAAGACTTAAAAATGTATAATAGTCATTAAATACGTCACGTTTTGAATTGCTGTGTATCACCATTTATTTTTAAACGGGTTCTTGTGTTTACTTTGCAAATATTTGTTTTGCTACCAGGATTATTAATTTTTATTCTAATTTATTTTGAATATTCGTTGCCGTTAGGGATCAGTCTAAAATAGACATAAAAAAAACCCATTTACTAAGTCATGATCATACAGCTCATCTGTTAAAATTATTTTTATATAAATTATATATAAATTACTACAATATTAAATAAAACACAGACCTATATAACAAAATATTTGCATTTATTTTTTAACTGCACTCATTTGCTTAAGGACAGCCTTTTCAAATGTTGTTACTGCCTAACTCTTTCTTGCATGAGAACATAGCTGTGCTACCATCTTGAAGGTCAGGGTGTGACTGAGTTCACTGAATAACCCAAAACAACACCTGACAAAGCGTTTTTTGTTTTCTTTACAGATATACTTAACCTAAAATGCCACGTATTGAAAATGACATCAAGTTGGATTTCAAAGATGTCCTTCTCAGGCCAAAGAGAAGCACACTGAAGTCCAGGAGTGAGGTAATTGTTTGACTTTATTGAACATTTTTCTCATATTTAATTAGATTTTTGATTATAATGTATATTTGATTGATTTGCCAATGAAACATGTCATGAGATATTGTTATTTCGACTTATTGTCTAGGTGGACCTGGTGAGGTGCTTCACATTTAGGAACTCAAAGGGAACTTACGAAGGCATTCCCATAATTGCTGCCAACATGGACACAGTGGGAACCTTTGAGATGGCTTTGGCTTTGCACAAGGTGGGAGAAATGATTATATCAGCAGGTAGTTTCATAAGCTCTCCAGCTCATCATCTGCACAAGCTAAAAAACATACAACAATGACAACAATGTGACAACAATGTGACAATAACAACGTGAACATAATGAATGACTTAGGAGAGTTTACTTAGTCATTAAGTTGGTATAGATATAAAGAATAAGTTCTATATTCATTTAATATAATAGTTCCATGTGTTTTTGTGTCGGTGTTGAGTAACTGGCTTTGTTTTGTGTTCATAGTTCACCCTCTTCACCACTGTCCACAAGCACTACTCTGTTGATGAATGGCTAGAATTTTCAAAGAAAAATCCAGAATGCCTCGAGGTAAGGTTAAATTTGACATCTCCTCTAGCATTTCATCTTGTGATCATTTTATGAATAAAATGTGTTTGTATTTTACCCAGAACATAGCAGTCAGCACAGGCACAGGTGATGGTGACTTTGACAAGATCTCAGCCATCTTGGCAGCAGTGCCACAGTTGCGTTACATCTGCGTTGATGTCGCCAATGGCTACTCTGAACACTTTGTCCACTTTGTCAAAGACGTCAGGCAGAAGTTCCCAACGCACACGATAATGGTCCACTTACATTCTTCATTCTTTCAAGTTAAGAATCAAATGTTGTTAAAATAAAACAAGTTCTTACACAGGCAGGAAATGTTGTGACAGGAGAGATGGTTGAGGAGCTGATTTTGGCTGGTGCTGACATTATCAAAGTTGGTATTGGACCAGGTAAGCAATTATATCAGATAAAACATCAGATTTTTTACGTAGTGTCATTTCAGAATGAAAGAAAGCTTTGCATTTAATTTTTCTGTTAATTTATCGGAGCCCGTTTGACTCTCAGTCCAGTTCATCTGTTGAGTCATTTTTAATATTTGTTATTTGAATAACTTATGTTTTCGTTTTAGAAAAGTTTCTCGCCTTTGTTCTGATGTGTGCATTACTTGACTTAATACCAAGGATGTCGTGTGAGGTAAATTGTCTCGTGTGCGTCTGTATTGTGTCTTGTAGGATCAGTGTGCACCACACGTAAGAAGACGGGTGTCGGGTACCCCCAGCTTAGTGCTGTGATTGAATGTGCGGATGCTGCCCATGGTCTTGGTGGACACATCATCTCTGTAAGACAATTCAGCTATTTATCTAATGAAAACATTTCCAAAGTATGAATGTTCTTTTGTTCTCTCAAAGTGCTATGCTACTTTTATTCTTCATCATCAAATTTACAAGGTCCCATCTGTGTACTGTAATCTCCTCAGTGTTGATATTTTGTTTCCTTTCTGTTCTCATTCCCACAGGATGGTGGATGCACTTGCCCCGGTGATGTCTCAAAGGCTTTTGGTGAGTTCGATCTTTTTGGGGAATATAGAAATTAGTTTCTCTCACTTCTAGTAGTTTACAGGAGCATGCTTGTGTTAGAGAACATCCTGTCTAAAACAAGCATCTTTACATGTTGAGAGTCACAGACTAAGGCAACTTCAGAGAAAATACTTAATACTTAGAATATCTATTTTTACAAAACAAAACAACTATCAGACGGTAATTATCGTGATTTTTTTTTTTTTGGTAAAAAATGCCTCACTGACCAGTGGTTGAAGACCTCTGTTTTAGATGAGCATTTGAGATGAGTGTGTTAAGAAGAGGCGTCAAATCTTTACAGTATTAAGTAGGTTTTTGTATGGTGCCCATTTTTAACTGTATTATATGAAAGATAACTTATTTGACCTTAACTGGAGGTGCAAATATTTTACTGGATCTCCTCTGTGTACTCCTCCTCTAGGTGCGGGAGCAGACTTTGTGATGCTCGGTGGAATGTTGGCAGGGCACGTGGAAAGTGGAGGGGAGACCATTGAAAAGAACGGGAAGAAATACAAACTCTTCTACGGCATGAGCTCTGAGGTGGCAATGAAGAAACATGTAGGCGGTGTTGCTGAATACCGGTTAGTTCGATTGTTTAAAAAAGGAAATCGAATCCAGACTAGAATATAGCCTGACGCATTAATGGATGTCTATGTGTGTTTCAGCGCCTCCGAGGGGAAGACAGTGGAAGTTTCTTTCAAAGGCCCGGTGGAGCTGACGGTGCGGGACATCCTGGGCGGCGTCCGCTCCACCTGCACCTACGTCGGTGCTGCTAAGTTGAAGGAGCTGAGCCGCAGGACCACCTTCATCAGGGTCACACAGCAACTCAACACTGTCTTTGGGAACGATGGATAAATCTCATTGTGGCTGTATTTTTTAATTATGCACATAAAACATATATTTAAACATAATTATTAGTACAAAAGCAATGGATATAATAATATTTAGCATTTGACATTGTATGAATAGAATGTTCCTGGAATTCCATCAAGGTTTTTTCTTTTCTTTTTTTTTTTTAAGTTGTTGTGCCTTATGAGACCCTTCCATCACTGGTTTTAATGTAATGTTTGTGCACAGTTATGAGATTATTTCACTTGTAAAAAAAAAATGATGAAAATTCATGCACATTTAAAGTGGATCATGTCAGTAAAAACATTCCAAGGGTATATTCTGCTGCTTTCTTTTTTTTTCCCCTACACTGTGTTCAGTAGATTCAAACGAGTATTTCAACTGTGAATTTGTGCGAGCACAGGAATGTTTAGGTGGATCTTGAGTTGCTAGAAACACGAAGAAATTATGCTTGTCGGCAAATAAAACGGGATCATAGGAAACATACTGTTAAAATAACGATATACCTTAAAGCACTTTGGTATAAATAAAGATTTAAATCCCTGACGTTTTCTTCCGGTAAACTTGTTCACGTGACACCACAGTGACGACGTCATTTCCTTCAACTTTTTTGCGACATCACGCATGCGCGAGGGTTTCAAATTGCAAGAAAACAGTACAAGTCACTATTATTTAATGACTACGTCCTTAAACGTCAACCGATAACTCGCCCTGTTTGTTTTTCTTTTACTCGTACCTATGTACGTTTAGTAGTTAATATGAATTTTACTTAACAAATTAGAGAAAATGCGATTATTTTATTTTATTTATAACAAAGAAAGTTTTCAACGTTAGAATACACGGACAGTCAACTGCTGCCTCTGGCTTCTAAAACTCTACTGGCTCCTGCACACATTTATCTCTCAATTTCGAATTAAGTTGTGAAATCCTTCATTCTCAGGAAGAAAGAGCATGAGTGGCTTTGTTGTAGTTTTTACTAAGACATGCACATTCCTTTAACCATCTACATCAGACTGGAATAAATTCGTCACAATATTTGTATGTGAATACTGTGTGTAGATTCTACACATCCGACATGTTTGAGATAAAAAAAAAGGCACACCTTGTCAACCTCTGTGTAAATAAAGCTTTTTTTTTCTTATTCAATAGAATATATGATTTAAAAAAATACCTCTACAAAATATATCCTTGTATCAAATGAAAATTTAAAATAATTACTATTTTAGGACATGTATATTAAACAAAAGGGTCCATTAGGGGAGTGTTAAGACATCCTTCTAACTGTATGTCTATGTGCAAATCAGTGTTGGCCCAACTTTACATTCATTTAGATTGTTTTAGTCCCAGTGGGCGTTAAACTCTGCCCTCTGTGGCTGCCAGAGCTCCACACCTTCGATGATGCGGCGGATCATGTTGGCAGAAGTGATGAGCAGGTGTCCTGCGGCGCTCAGCAGGGAGGAGGCAACTCGAAGTGCTTCTCTGTAACAGGAGAATCAGATGATGAGGTTTCTGACAGGTTGACGTCTTGTTCATGTCTAAATAGTGATGCCTAGAAAAGCTGAAGTTGTTTGTTACAGAAATCACATAGTTATGTTGCAACTTCTACATCTAATTTTACGATTGATTGTAAAATATTTTTCAATTAATTCCAAAAGATAATATATTAACAACTATTAATAAAATAATACAGTATATTGTGTACATGTTTTAATCCAACATAAGAATAATCTAATTTACTTTGTTTATTATTAGCTTTGTAATCTAATATTATTAACCTTATTTAGGAGTAAAATATGTCCTTTTTGATTTAGTTTCACATTTATATCAGGCCACGAGTGTCAAACTCAATCATATATAGGGCCAAAATCTTTCAGGAGACAATGTCATGGGCCAAACAAAATGTATATTTAGCAAACTGTTACCAGCAATATGAGTGTCATGTTGTCTTTTCATTTTTGGAGCTCAATCCATCTTTATTATGTCCCTGTTTGTTCTCCCAACACTCCATTTCATCTCCTTCAATTGGAATCTTATTGGAAGTCTCTGTATAATTGTTGACATCCATCATCACTGTTCCTTATTTTTAACACTGGCATCAGGTCACCATTTCCACATGAACATTATTCTACTCAGATTTTAAACCGACCACATAAAATGACTTGGAGGGACAGATTTTGCCCGCGATCAGTGACTTTGCCATATGTGTTGAAGACAGAACCTTGCATTAACAGGCTTAAAAACTAAAGTAAAACAGAACTTTAAAAGTTTGGTTGATAAAATTAAAATAGATGAACACAAAATGAAAGAAATGAAAATATACAAACAAAAACAAAATGTACATTTGACAAAGACAAATGATCTGTTCAATAATGTGTTGTAATTCTGACTAAAATGAATTCATCTATTTATTTTTTTGCTCCTTTGTCTTCATCCTGTGAGACCTACCGTAGGACTTTCTTGGGTCCCAGACACTGGAAGTCTGCGCTCACAGAATACAGTCCCTGAAACGTCGCCATCACATTCAGTGAGCCAAACAAATCTTTTGGGCCTGTTTTGTAAAGGTCAAAGGTAACCCTGGCGATGTCCTTTCCTTTGCGTGGCTTGATGTGATCGTGAGATTTTACCATCACTGCTTGACCCTGGATGAGTGGACGGCAGATTAAAACTTCCACTTTTTTATTATTATTTTGTCTTGTACCGTTTGTGGCTTCCAAGCTTGCCCGTTCTCCAGCGCCATCAGTCTGGTGTTGTCGGGCAGAGTCATGAGAAAGTCCTCAGAGTCCACCTCAGTTCCATCCTCCTCACACACCAGAGACACGACAGACAACAGCATCACCTGGCACACCTGCCACAATAAAAACATGACATTCTGGACAATAATGAGCAGTTATAGGCTTTTATAGGACGGTCAACAGTACTATTGTACCCTACATGCTTGAGTCTACAACTATCAGGAGACAGATATCATCATTCTTGAGATGATGTAATGTCCTGACACAAAAATATCATGAGGACAAAATATGTCTACATTTCCAGTTAAAATAAGTTATTGTTGGTGTCTCATCACCCTGGATTTAAGCTCTTCAAGGGTCCCTGCTGTGACGCCCTTCCTGGTCTCTCGGTTGTAGCTACAAACTCTGAACGGCCGCTGTGCTGGAGACCACACTCGCTTGGTCACTGACCTATAAGGTTGAAATCACGTTTTGGTCAATCTTGTATCCACATTTAATTATTTATTCATTTCAACACAATTAAGTGTCCCGATATATGTATTACACAATGTAGTTTAAATTAAATGGAAAATCAACAAATACATGTACAGTTTTATTTCACCTACTTGAGAAAAGAGGATGTTTTGTCCATTTCGTCCCTCGTTCTTCTCTAAAAGCTTTGTTTTGGTGGCCAGTTGTTTTTTAGTGTCAGCCAAGCTTGTCTTCCACCCAGCAGTTGGACTTTACTCCCTTACTGCTGATAAATCCAATACAGAGCCAGACAAAGTCCACCTTTTTCTTCTAGGTGTGGAAACCTAAATATTTTCTTTTTATATGAACTGTGTGTTCTAGATTAGATTTCAAAACAAGGAAGATAGAGCTATAAGGGGGTATTCTAGTTATGTTTGATATATTTATATGATAACTGTAAGCTAATTGTCTGGAAATGTTTTGTTTTAAAAAATGCTGAGCAGCATTTTATCAAAGCTTTATGTAATCTTTTCTCTGTTGCCTAATCTGGCTGGATGTTCATAAATTATATAAAAATGTTAGTTTAGATGTTTGTTAATTTGGTTATGGTTTGCTTTATTGTAATTTTTTTATATTAACTATTTATATATATATGTCTGTATGTGTTTATTTTTCATCAAATATATATATACAAATATATGTATATATAATATATACATATATATATATTTTAAGTGTACTGTATGTATGTTTAATCTTTTTTCTTCTGAACGGCTCAATATGGAAAGAATAAAGTTGTATCAATCAAATAATATTGGATAATTTATTTATAATTACAATGCGACTTGTTGATAAAAACGTTTGTACTTTGAGATACATCCTATACGAAAAAGATAACATTATTTATTAATTAAATACTATATGAAATCGAACTATCAAAACCGTTGAAGCGCCAAAACAAACCGGAGAACCGCGAACGATTACGTCATATCCCGGAAGAACCATGTGTGCATTTGATTTATGTCCGTTGAGAGTAACAAGGGCGGCTTAGTGTTTGACTTGGCTCAATTTGCTAAGCACCGCCAACCCCGTTTACGCTTTAAGAAAACGCAGACGCTCTGGCGGGAGATGCTGAGTGTGATGCAGAAAAATCTTATTTGGAAACAGCAACATAATGTGACGGAGTTTGTGACGTGTTTATATTCTCTCGTCTGTTCTGTTAACGCAAGCTTTATACGTTAACGTCTCCTCTAATGATGACTGCACCAGAGGAAATCGGTAAGTTTGGTTAAACTCAAGAACTTGATCCACGTTTGATTGTTGACGTTCCTTCGAACATTGTGCAGAAAAGAGGTTTTCCTTCGATGCCGTCCGTCTGCTGGTCCCGCCGGTTCGTCTCATGTCTGCGGCGATGTGGAAAGTTGTGAAGCAGCGGGACGTGAAGCGCTACGGAGTCGTGGAGGAGTTCGTGTCCTCCGTCTGTGACACGGTTCCTGGTCTGCTCAAGCTGAGACACCGAGTCAAGCTAACCCTGGGACTGAGAGCTCGGGTGAGATATACAACGATCACCGCAGAATCACCTCTAAACGAGACTGCTCGATCATTTAAACGTTTTCTTCAATTGTAATTCACTGTTATCCTTTCCAAATCATCTGATCTCTTCCCTTTGTTATCTGGTTTTGATTTCAGCTAAATTATTTTGTATACACTATGATCATATTTCAACACTTCATTTATGATGCTTATCTTGTCCCTGTATTTATCATGGATGTGTAGAAAAGCCTTTATTCTGGAAGACTTTTAAATATAGGTTCTAACCTCTGTTGTCTCTTTTCAGCTCATCTTGGACATGTTATCTAGTCAAGTTCAGTCATCTGATGTCGAGCTTGTCAAGGAACATTTGCAAAGAGTTCATTGTGCTGCTGAATGTGCGGTAGGTGCTTTTGTTGAAGCCTCACAATGCAGTCGGCAATATTGCGTTCAACTCCTTGTCTGAGTTTGAACCAGTGTAGATCAACAGAGTACATTGTTCTTAGGATGCATTATCCACCTGATGAAGAAGCAGAAACCAATTTTTTAGGGGCGGGAGATGAAAAATAAACACATACAGGCATATATATATATATATATATATATATATATATATATATATATATATTATATATGTGTGTACTTGTATATCTCTATCCAGTACTATGCAAACATTTTGGGCAGGTGTGAAAAAATGCTGTAAACTAAGAATCCTATCAAAAATATAAATACTAATTTAATAATAGTTTATTTTTTATCAATTTACAAAATGCAAAGTGAGCGAACAAAAGAGAAATCTAAATCAAATCAATATTTGTTGTTACTACCCTTTGCCTAAAAAACAGCATCAATGATTCTAGGTACATTTGCACACAGTCAGGGGTTTTGAAGGATTATAGTGTATGATCAACTAATTATATCAAATAGCTGATCATCAATTTACAAGTAGGTTGAAACACAGTCATTAAATGAAAAAGATACAACTGTGTAGGAGCTTAAAACAGGGTGAGGAACAAACTCTGCTACCAAGCTGAGGTTATGAAGTTTCATGTCACAGGTCACCCTGACTGAGCAGCAACAAGACACAAGGTAGTTCTACTGCATCAGCAAGGTTTCAAGATTTCAAAGCGCGCTGGGGTTTCAAGATGTTCAAGCTCTTTTGAAGAAGCACAAAGAAACAACGTAAATTATAAAAAGTTTGGTTAGTAAGACATTAAAAATGAGATCCAATAAAACTATGGTCCACAAATAATTTAACAACAAGATCAATCACTGATTGTCATCATAATGCTTTCATCTTTACAGAAGAAGGATTCAAAAGTAATGAAGTCAGTCATGGACTTCCTCAAACTGGTTGACTCAATGATCGGTGACCCGAAAGCCAAAGACAAGTTCTTCAAGGTCAGTATCCTCAGATTTTTAAACTACACTCCATTGACTTTATTCATCGTGTACAACTAGCTAACTTTACAGAACACTGACTAAGATTTATTTTTCTGACAACAGGAAGTCTTCCTTCAAGATTATGGGCCGGCTTTTGATCACAAGTTGGAGACACTCATGTGGGAATTTCTAGTTCATCTGGACACGCTGCTCCCAATTCCCACTTTGTCGCAGGTATTTGGCACATTTGAAAAATATGCAATGCAATTTAAGGATCCATCAAAGTAGAATGATGTTACCGTTGAAAGCATGACTTATAAAGTCAACAGTTGAACTGTTGTTAAAGGAACTTTATTTGATGAGAGTGACGGACAAACGCTTGGTCCAATTTGAATATGTTACTATAATGACAAGTCAATGTCACAATCGGACCTCTGTAACGGACTGTTTGGTAAATATTCAATTGACACCCCTGCTCTAGATATTGAAAGCATGATGCTATATACACCATATGAGCCTGAAGCAGCAAAGTGAATGGTTCTCATTGAAAATGCACAACATGTTGCTTACATGAATTTGTCATTAAGCTTTGGCAATTGCTTTAAACGTTCCTCATGTTTCTCTCTGGCATCATCTGAGCTTAAACTAAATATGAATCTCATCTCATGTATGAAAGTAGGTCACTGTGTCAGCAGCAAGAGCAGGCTCTCTAGTCACTCAGAAGATCTGAGTTCAACAGACCCTGAATCGAAGCACACTTGTGGCCATTATTTACACGTCTCTCTTTAGTTAATAAGTGAATTTCTTTACAAAACAAGATTAAATGAAAAATAAACAGTCAGTTTCATATTATTGTTTTGACCTCATGAGGGCTGTGGTCTGGTAGAGTGTCATGACTGCTCCAAAATGAAACCAATCGCGATGAATATATACAATAGCGATGTTAAAATGTTACATATTGTTGCTTTAAAACGCAAGGTGATTTAAAGTCGATTAATAAAGGTTGATTAATTTCACTATAATAGTCGAGCAGTCAACAGTTGGGTTTTGTCTGCAGACCGCGGAGTGGCTCAACTGCGCCCCATTTGTCAAAGAGGTGTGTGTGTCGTCCGCCTCTCAACCTCAGCTCTTAAATGTTCTGCTTCAGCATCAAGTTAGTTTGGGTCATCTGGACAACACAGGTAAAACTTACTCACACATCTGACTCTATCTCAATATTTACACTATTTTCTCTCTCTACCTGTCTGTCTTTAGACAGAGGAGATGTGACTTTACTGTCTCTACCACCTTCAGGAAAATCTCCTTCAGATCAGTCAACCCGACATGCAAGACATTCTCTAGAGGATTGCAGCGACACGTTCATCTCTCCTGTAATTGGACTCATATCTAACCAGGACGTACCAGCAATGGTTTCTGCACAGAGAATGCAAAAATCCATGAAAACAAACAAATCCACAGAGGTCATGCCCAGAGATGATGGAGCGGAGATGAGGCAGAGGAGCAGCAAGAGTGGAGGGAAGCGCAAGTTTGACCACAGCAGTAGTGAATCTACTGATGGAGAGTGTAACTCGATGATCCAGGTGTCCGAGAAGAACCTTCCTGCTATTGAAACGTTGCACATGCCTGAAGATCCGTCCCTCCACCGCATCTTTCTTTCATGTCTCAACAAAAGAGCCAGGGTCGTCATCAGAAGATTGTCTCCCATGACCCAGACTGCTCCACGGGCACAGATCACCAGTAAACGGCTCAGTCGAACACCTCAGAAGCAGGAATGTTCCTTCTCTGATGACAAAGAGTACGTGTCACCATGAGCTAAATACGTGAATGGAATAAATGCTATTGTAGACTACACAAAAATTGAATTAATTTTTTATAGCACCTGTGTCAAACTAATGGACTGGGGGCTAAATCTGGCACACAGTTATTTTATGTGGTCCACTGAATAAAAGTAGATTAATCTTCATGTTTAGATGGTGAACTATAAAGTAAGTAAGTAATTTGTCAATGTTTATGATAAAATAAGGACAGAGGTTATTAATGTCAACGATAAAAGTGAAACTACTCCTGATGGAAAGGGATTTGTTTGGAGAACAAATGCAGAGATCATGATAAAATGAGTGTCTAAGAATGAACGACTATGGAAATTAGACTCTTAATTCCTGTTGGGTAAATATAAATTTTATCTGGCTCAGACTGCAGAAAGATTGCCCCTTGCCTGATTAAGTTTAAATGCCTGATCTACAATATTAAGTGTTTATTTCAGAAATGACAAATCTTAGCCTGCTCTTAAGGTGGAACATTCTCACTTTCAGAAACTGTCCTGTCATCAAAGAGGGTTCTCACTCACGGCTGCAGGATAACACGGGTAATTTATTTAGTTTCAATTGCAAAAAAGGCATTTTGGTTTTTGACTTGCTCTTATGTCCAAAAGCGTCCACCTCTGCAGACGAGGCTGAGGACTACGTGGCAGACTCTGAGGATGAAGCTTCAAAGAACTTCAAGGGCCGGGTATGTTTTCCTTCCACATCGACACTGGCGTCTCTTCCTGATGACCGCTTCTGTACTAAGCTAGTACTGGGACACCATAGACGAAGTGGAAAGATGGTCTCAGCATCTGGTCCTGGTGGGAGACCATTTTAAAAAGCAGTTAGAAACACGAAAAATATATATTTTTGGAAAAAATGACAAACTACACATTTTCTAATTAGAGGTGCAAAGCTCTACTCGGAATACCTTGTGGATATAACAGCAGACTTCACATAAATGAACAGAATTTAAAATGTAAATGTTTCTCATAAGAGTATCCAAATTTCAAAACCAATGAGCAACTAACTAGGGACATGGGATCCTCCAGGGCATAGACCAGCGGTGCCCAATATGTCGATCGCAATCTACTAGTGGATCACAAAGCTGTTGTGAGTAGATCATGTGACACAATAAAATATATGAGAAAATAAAGAAAAGAGCTTAGATTGGCTGCTGCCCACGTTAATCAAATGGTGCAATTCAGTAAAACGATAAGTAATTTGATGCTTATTTTTGTAATATATTGAATATGTTGAGCAATTCTGATGAAGGGAGATGTTTTGGACTTGATCATTTTTAAAGTAGCTTGTGAGCAGAAACAAATGTGGCACCCCTGGCATAGAAGGTCTGCTTGTCTTCATCACTCTTAGACCATTGCCTCTGTCTCCTACCATGTCTCAGGTCATATCAGAGGACATTAGATTGGCTTGAGGTTTCTATCTTCTACAAGAAGTCTGTTTTACTCTTGTCTCAGATAATTGTTGACAACAATAATATCTGTTTCCTATCTTAAATACTGGTATATTTATAGGTTACCATATCAACGTGAACATTTGTTTACGTTGACTTGAGTCAACCACCCAGCGGGCCACATAAAAATGAGTTTGTGGACCAGTTTTGGCCCCGAGCCTCAAGTTTGACGCGTGTGATTTCCATCTGTACTTTAAAAATAAATCTATTTTCATCTCCTTCAGCTGTTCTACAAGCGCTACTACAGGACCAAGCACGGCACATATGTTCCCACTCTGAGGGAGTTCTGGAAACCATGCACGACACGGCCAGATTTGTCTCTTCAACATAAACACAGACGATGATATTTGACTTTGAGGCCAACAGGAAAAAAAGCCTGGAGCACTTCAGGACATCTGTTACTCTCATCAACTCAACCGAAGCTCCTTATGATTTTTGAATTTATGCATGCTGTTTTTTTTTTTATTTAAAGATTCATGTTTTCCTCTATTATATTGAATATTAAAGGTCCAATATTATGCAAACAGAATTTTTGTTCCATTTTAGTGTCTCAACAAGCATTTTAAAAATATATATAAATGATCCAGTGAGCATTTCTGAGTTTTATTTCTAAAAGAAAAGTTGTTTCAGTTAATCTTTTTAGAATGACCTGCATAACCAACAATTTCTCTTGGAAAATGTGGATTAAAAACTTTAATGAAGTGCTTTTATCTCGAGTAATAGATTCTTGTGCTTCCATCATAACCTGGTGCTCTTGAGTCGATGCATCATCTCTGTCAAGGATGAAATCTGATCAAACCCAGCAAAATCCAGATGTAGCTTCAGTCTGTTGAACTTCCTGCCTCTCCAGACCCAAATATTGTGGCTCTGCTACGTTCCACATCAGAGGAATCACTGTGTAGGGAAAAACCTGTGCGTGACAGAAACCTAGACGCTCTAAAGTTACTGATTCAACCTCAATGTTCTGGACCTTCATCCGAGTTCCACAGCTGTTTTGTTCTATTCTTTTATTACCAGGGGGACTGTTAAAACTGTTAAAAACAACTGGACGCCTCATTGAAAAGTGCACACTCGGCGTGTATAAATCACTTTATATTTACATCAGTCAGCGAAGTGTGGCAGAAGCATTTATATTGTCACTTAAGGAATCTCATCATAGTCTGGCTCCCATCCCTCCTGTCACTGTGATGGTCTCGCCAGTGATGTACGACGCCTCATCAGAGCACAAGAAGGCGATGACTCCTCCGATTTCCTCTGGCTGTCCAAATCTGAAGAAAAACATTTTTTTCATTTGAGGTTTCACGTAACGCAAGACTTCATTTACCTTTTAATACTGAGTTGTTTCTTAAACTCGTCGGCAATGTCTTCATTTTGCCACAGCTGAAATTAAAAATATACAATTGGAACAAAAACTACATTTCAATCCTGTTCAAGGTCATTTTACCGCTGAGCTGAAGCGTGTTTGGATAACTCCAGGAGCCACACAGTTGACTCGGATGTTACTGTCGGCCAGTTCAGGAGCGAGGACTCGCGTCAGCCCGAGTAAAGCAGTTTTACTGACGCTGTAAGGACCCAGAGCCTGTGTGGAGGGAGGTTTAGTAAGATGGACAAAAGACTCATGCCAGGATTTTGAGTATTGTTTTGATTGTTTAAGCGCTTTGTGACCGTGGTCTGGAAAGGCGCTATATAAATAAAAATTACTTACTTACAGATACAGAGAGGAATTTTTCCTCCTTTCATTTTTACTTTAAAAAGCACAACAAATTTTGTATACAACTGTTTTAGCAAATGCTTTGTATCTGACATTTTGCCAAACCTGCTGCAAAAGTTCATCATATGCTTACAGAACATATTTACAACAATACCCATGAATCCCTGTCAAAGACCGTCTGCAAAACTGTTTGAAATTATGGGTTTTTACTTTCTTAGTAACAATGAAAATTCTCACCTGCATTGGTTGGTAACCAGCGATGGAAGACACAAATACTACATTTCCACCACTAGAAGAAAGTTGATGTTAGTTTCCTGTGTTCAAATGAAAGATATCCAGGATTATTGGAGTTATTTACCCTCTTTTGGACATGTGAGGCACCACTGACTTGGTCATGAGGAAAGCGGCCTTCACGTTAATGGACAGAATCTGAAATACAAAATTGTGTTTTGTTTTAAACAAACAGAGGTTGATTGGGAGAAATTGTCAGGAATATATTAGTCTGTGTGTGAATGGTTGTATGTCTTTGCGTGTCTGCGACAGACTGGCATACTGTCCAGGGTGTCCCCGCCTCTCGCCTGAAGTAACTGATACTTTGAACAACAGATACTTGCATGTGCAATAAATACTTTTTCTCGCAAGAGACTTCTTGTTAAGTGCTCACATTGTGTGTGCAACATATTAGTTAGTGTAAACAACAGATACATGTGTGTATCCACCACAAACATTTGTGTGTGCAACAGTTATTTTTGTGTGTGCTCCAGAAACATTTGTGCACGTAAGAGATACTTTTGCGTGAGTACCAGATAATTCCACTATTCACTGACACAAATGTTTTGGGTGTGCATTTTGTTTATACAGTATATCCCTTTAGGAGCTCTGTACAATAGGAAGTCTCTTGTGTCTTGTGCTTATGTGTTGTGTCCTTATAGTTTTGATGTAGATTTCTCTCTTGAGAATATTTTAAATGTTTAGGATTGATATCTTCTTTTTGGATTTTTAAAATTTAAATCTAAACAAAACATGTGTACAGAAAAAATCAGGACAGACCAGATGGAAAAGGACAGTTACCTTGTCCCATACTTCTTCGGTGGAGTCAAGAGTGTTTCCAAAAAAAGGGTTAACTGCTGCATTGTTTACCAAGATATCAATGCCCCCATACTGGTCCAGTGTCTGGACGAAAGACACCACAGTTAATAACTGGTAAAAATTAAAAGAAAGTCTCACTCTGTAAACCTACCATCTGAACCAGTTTATCTCGGTCCTCCCCCTTGCCAATGTTACAGGTGGTTCCGGCCACTTCAATGTTTTGCTCTTGCAGCAACGCAACAGCTTTGTCTACATTGGCCTGCCGGCGGCTGCTGACCATGACCTTGGCTCCTCTTGTACCGAGAGCCTGAGCTGTAGCCAGACCAATTCTGGGGGGAACAAAGGAGAAAAAAATGGAGGGAGCCTGAGAAAACTAACATGTATAAGATGGCCTTGGCATCCTTATTACAATATAAATGCGATCCTGAATCATTATCCAAGAGGTTAGGAAGCAAGTCAACTGGACTGTGTAGAGTTGACTCCCTTTCTAACCTCTTTGATAACCGTGTCCTGAA
The DNA here is from genome assembly GCF_982586985.1 of Callionymus lyra. NCBI lineage: Eukaryota > Metazoa > Chordata > Actinopteri > Syngnathiformes > Callionymidae > Callionymus > Callionymus lyra. The sequence continues at coordinate 35,601,604 of NC_141821.1, read as the reverse complement.
TTATCTGTCTTCACACACAGATCCTGAATCATTATTTTACGATTGTGAAGAAAATCTTACCCATCTGTGGAAGCAGTAACGATGGCAACCTTTCCTGCAAGACTGCTGTGAGACATGTTTCTGTGGCCACCGAGAGGGTTCAGCCGAAGACCTCTTAACACACTCCTCAACATTACCTGTTGTCACAAAATACACCGTGTACGCTGGAAGCTGGGCCAGGGGTCACTAGAACTAAACTACTACTGGGATAAAGGGAGGTGAATTTAAATGTATAAATGAAGATTCAGAATGTAGACAAGTTTGTACATTAACAGACCCATGTAGACTTAATCGATCAGTTGTCCGAAATCGGAAATCTTACCCAAGATATGAACCTTGCTCTGCGATCTATGAATTATTTGCCAACACTTTTCAAGTTTAACCAGAGTGAGTTGACAACTACAGTTTCCGGGTGAAATGGTCCCTTTCAAAATAAAATGATTCGCGGTTGGGAAGTGGGAACCATAGCATTTTTTAATAAAAGAAAAATAGTTCAGTGATAACTATCGTTTTTAACGTCAATATTTTTCTCTACTGTAAAAAATTAATTATACTCTCCAGTTTTTATTTACACGTGTCGTTGCTCCTTCGTCCAAGAAAGAAAACTGAACCAAAAAGTAGAACATGCTTGTTATAATCTGAAACTGGTAGATTAAATTGGGATATAATATATGTTTTATCAATTTGTACCTGGATAAACTGACAAGCAAAGTATCAAATTGTTCTCAAACGCAACACGCAAAGTGAACCAATCTGCTTACAGTTGTATTGCAAATCGGAACGTATGTGAAGATCTCAACGTAAATGGATGAGCTCCAATAATGCCTGTCCATTGGTAGCCAACCGGATGCTGCATTTGTAGATCTGCGAACCGAGTGCTCCTCGGCGGAGGCGGAGAAAGTGTTGTTGTCATCGCCGAAGATGATCGAAAGCCGATGGCCACCGATTTTCACGCATGAAAAGAAGTGATTTTACGTGCGGGTGGTTGGACGTCCATGCGAAGTTTAACGGCGAACAAGCTCAAACAAGGTAATGTGTCAGTAAATGCTACAACGAGAGAAGCATGCTAACCAGCTTCAGTGCTTTTATAGGCTGCCGTCTTTGTTTTGAACTGTATGTTAGCGATATATGGAATAAAGAGCATTATCCATCCCGTCGGTCGAGTCGTTTGAGACGAAAGGCCGCACACGGGGGACGATAATGCATGTAGAATATTTCTCAGATTATGCTTTATTCAACACGAGTGCTGTTCTTAGCGGAATCATTTCATTTTAAATTGAGTAAAGCTTCATGCACCTCAAGTGCCATCGATGCTAAGCTAGTCTTAGCTTTAAATCAACGTGATGGTGAATGAAGAGTTACGGGGTCACCTCGTCTTCTGTAATGCTTCGCGTATTTGTAAAAGTATTTGTCTGTAAATCTTTAGTTTTTTGGTGACAATCGTTCTATTTGAAGATGCGTCCCGACCCAGCTGTTCCTCGGTGCCGAGATTGTTTGCGCACCGATTCCTCCATGTGAACCCGAAAGATCTCGATGGGCGACCTGAAGTGTGACCAGGACACTTGAGTTATAGTTTCTCGTGAGACATAACTTGAAACCTCCGCAGCCATGTCTGTGTCGGTGAGTACAGTTTTCCTAGTATTGAGAATTAAAGATTTAAATATGTAAAGCACTTTGAAGTCACTTCATCTGCATCATCATTGACTCCATTACTGTTTTATTGGAGGTCCCACATGGTTCTGTGGTGTCCTGCTTTCCCCAGGGGGTGTGATTTGAAAATGAAAGGGGGACTGACTCTCTGGCTTTAGGTTGGCAATTAAATCCTAAACTGCAATGGACAGATGTGGCTCTTATCCCCTCCCCCTCCTCTCATCCCGCTCATTACCATTAAGCCCTTGTGTCCATTTGATCATTGATCCTCTCTGACTGTGCCATTTTATGTTTGGCCATATTTGTTGCAGATTATAATTCAGATCTTTACGCTTTTTTGAATATTCTTCTTCATTTGGTTTTAAACCTACCCCCCAAAGTTGGACCCCTACAGTGATTTCTAGTGCTTTTGTGTTCAATCAACAATAAAAGATATTTTGATCTTTTCAGACGGTCTTGGCAAAGGCGTTGTTCGACAACACAGCTGAGAGTGTAGAGGAGTTGGCATTTCGTAAGGGCGACATCCTGATGGTTCTGGAGCAGGAGCAGAGTGGTGGACCCGGGTGGTGGCTGTGCTCCCTTCATGGAAGGCAGGGCATCGCTCCCGCCAACCGCCTACGTCTTCTTCAAACTGCTCCTCCACCAAATTCCGAGTCTGGGTGCTTGACGCCGGGCTCCCCTTTGACCCGAAGTGTCGTCAGCAGTAGTGCGGAGGACTTGGATGGCGTCTACCGCTCGCCACCCAGTGCGGGCGAGGGCCGCGGGGCCGCGTCCAGACACGAGGAGCTAAGGAGAGTCGAAGGCGGTCGTCCCCGCTCACACTCCAGCTCCGGGACCCGGCCCAGGCCAGATTGGGATCTCGGCGTGGTCGGGCGGCCTCGCTCGCCTTCTCTTCGTTTAAGAAGCACGGAAATGACAGGAACAGTTTATCAAAGTCCAATAAGCCCCTTACCTTCAGCTGCTCAGCAGGCCAGGCAGTCTGGCACTTTAATCCCGGCAGACTCTGTGTATCTAACCCCAAGTGGAGTTCCGAGAGTTACAGATGAGGCTGATGACACGACCTATCTTGTCCCCAGAGACACAAAAGAAAATTCTGATGACTGTTACTTGGTCCCTAAAGGAACACCCCTTGCAGATGAAGGGGTTTATCAGGCTCCAACTGGAGGGGTTACCTCCAATGGAACGTCTTGTACTTCCCAGGAAATACCTGGAATGTACCAAAAACCAAGTCCTGTGGGGGCAAATGTGCAAAAGACTACCCATCAGCACCCATGTCAGACAAGCCCAGCTCAAGCATCCCCAAGACCTCTGCTCAAGGGACTGTCACCCAACACCGCTGTCGCCCGAGGGAAACCTGGTCTGGCCCACCGGGGTTCTCCTTTGCTCATCAGGGCCGGGCAGGGAAGACTTCCAGGGTCGCCAAATTTTGTCCGCAAACCTCCTCCGCCAGCACCTCCAGTGAGGGGCGTCACTCGAAAAGATGTGCAGCAGCCGATCACATCGTCCAACACTAACGGTGTTCCAAAGGTCAAAGATCAGGGTTCCACCACTGACCCTCAGCAAGAAGAGTCGAAGCAAACCCTGCAGTGCAAGAGTAATGGACTCGACAAAATCATCAGGACCCCACAGAAAAAAGAGGAAAACAAAGATCCTGATCATGTGGATGAACAGGTATCTAACCTTTTTATCAAAAACATCTACAGAAGGGTCAAATAGTTGTTTGAATTTGCTGTAGGATTTTGAAATCATTTCCATATATCTGAGAGTAATTGTTGTTGAGTGTCAGGATTCTCAAGGAGTGACTGTTGGCTGGTGGACTGCTCTCCTTATTTTTCCATTTCAATTAATTTATCACAGCTAACCTATCACAGTCAGCGTTTAAGATAAGATAAGGGCCCGAGATTATTGATGTAAGTAAGTTATTTTTATTTATATAGCGCTTTTCCAGACCAGGGTCACAAAGCGCTTAAACAATCAAAACAATATTCAATAAAGTATATACTTTAAAGGTCAACAATAAGAGTTAAACTAGATGTTGTTTGGTGAAGGACAAAAAAAAATCAATGATGACTAGGATTATTTGAGAAAGAATGAAAATAATAAATCAAAATCATAGTTTCTGTTTGGTAAATGTACATTTTGTTTGGCCCAGGACTTATACTGCTATTGATCTGATCACAAAAATTCAAGTCCTACTGCTGATCTAAATGGTAGAATGGGCCTAAGTTTAAGATAAATCAAAGGAGGCCAAAATGTAAAAACATAGAAACAGTTTATTGAAAAAACGGCCAATCCTTCCTACTAATACGGAGAGTTATAGATTTAAGTGATTGATATTGATTTCTTTTGTTACTTTTTTAGTATCCTGCCTGTATTTACCATGAGAGAGATTCCGAAGTGTTTTTTCTTATGCTCAGTAGTTTTATTGTTGTTGCTTTTCTTTTACCCCAGGGTTTAGTAAGTTTTTCTTTTATTTAAAAAGCTCTGAATCCAGCAGCAATAACACCTCCATCCATACAAGCAGCCATAAATACATATAAAAACTATTCAATAAATACATGTAAAAACGAACATGTTTTTATATTTTTAAATTATCTAAAAAGAGGAAAAGACGAGCAACGAGCAACACATAAAATAAATTAAATATAAAAAATAACTTAAATTAAAAATTAAAGTGTGAAGTCCATACCAATCTAGTGATAAGAATGCTAGTAAGGTAGAACTTTATTGATCCCTCAGGAGGTCTCCTTCGGGAAATAGTTTTTTTCCAATAGCCACAGCAAATACAGCAATTTTTCATAAAAAATAAATCAAAATAAAATAAGAACAAGAACAAAAAGAAATAAAGAGAAAGAACAAGATGATACAATCTAAGTCTAAAGATAAAGATAGAGAACATAGATAAAAGAAAAATAAAAACAAAAAAGACAAAGGATACAAAGACTAACATAGAACAGAACATCCAGATACTTTTACTTTTAGTAAGAATGGTAGAAAGGGTTGCCACTCAGAAGAGAAGAGTTTTTTCTGTTGGAGATGTCTAAGATATGTATTTTCTTATTACTTTGAATATGTATTGATGATTGTTTTTAGGTGTATGACACTCCTCCCACTGGGCGATGGCAACGGCGTGTACCCGATGTCGCAGCAGAAGATGATGGCATTTACGACACCCCTCGTAGTGTCCCACCACAAGCTGACGCCGAGACGGAGGTATAAAAAAACACTAAAGCAAACAGGACTTCTCTATACAAACACTTTTTCCATGCTTTCTCAATCTAGGGCTAATGTTTTCACAAATGTTTTTTCAACAGTAGTTAACATGTTTTTTATTGGTGAATCAGACATTTACTCATACTGCTTGTTAATCTTTACCGACTAATGTGACAAGTCTGAACAACGACAATCACATGAATTTCAAAGCTGTGTCACTATTTTCCCACATTCCATCCTGCTCCTCTTAGCTCCCCCCACCTCACCCCCATGAAGACGAGGCCACACCTGTCTCTGTGCTGTGGGAGCCTGTCTTTCCAGTCCATATGCTGGTGCTATTTTCTCCTGGTCACACCCAACTGTCAGGGCCATGCCAAGGCCACAGCACTGCCACCCTTCCCCCTGTGGTTTCTCTTTAATGCTACTTAAGCATGTGCCAGCTGTTGGATGGTGTTTTCCGCTCTGCCTCGGTGGACTACTTGCTACCACACACGAGTGTTAATGGGGTCACAGATGCATCTCAGTCTTGGCTGACTAGTTTAGAAGCCTTTAATACGCCCACTTGAATGTAAAGTACATTTATGATTCAGCATCATTGATTTGTCTCGTCTTTTTGAAATTGTTCGCTGACACAAGGATTTTGATGGATTTGAATAATCTGGACATTCATATGTGGAGGCATACACCACGTTGCCTGTAAAGCATTATTAAGTAGAACTTTACTTAACAATTGGCTCCAAAATTTGCAAAAGCGATTTATGAAGTTTGTATTTAGTTTTTGTCATATTTTTTTATTTTTCATTATTTTAATTTACATGTGTCAAATCAAGCCCGACAAGAGATTTTTGTGGCCTCCCAGATATCGTAACTTAAAAAGATGCCAGTGTTTAATATCAAATGAGGAACAAACAGTGGTTCTCATTCATGAAGCGTGAGCAGAACAAATCCGTGTTTAAAACGTGAAAAGCAGGACATTTACGGTATTTTGGCATTCATCAATACTAAGTAGCTAATCCACACCTGCTCCTGAGCATGTGTTTAAATTCTCTCTCCGTCTCTCTCTATATTAGTGTATTTCTTTTTATTTCTCTTATCACTTGCCTTTTAGTTTAAAAAAACTATTTTGTGTATTGAGCTCAAATAAATAAAAAACAAGATGGACCAAAGATAATTTGTATTTGAAGCTGTTGACATTTCGATTCTTTTGTATCTCTTGCAGGTCTATGATGTTCCAGCAATAACTCTGAACGTGTGTGCATCAGATCCCCTGCACAATGGCTGTGACCTGGACGACGATGTTTACAGCGTTCCTACACTCCCAGGTGTGCCCTTGGGCCCAGGGGACTCGATGACCAGCCTCCTAAGCGATGATGCAGTCCTGATGGGTCAGATCTACCGCATGCCTAGCAGCGAGAAACGAGCCAGCACTGGTGACCCGCATCGTGAGATCTCTGAGACAGATGGAGGGATCTATGACATGCCTGCTCTAATAACTGAAGTCCTGCCTCACTCTTCCTCATCCTCCTCTTCTTCTACCCGGCGCCTCTCGGTTTCCAGCAACGGCTCCGGTGAAATTCAGTGGAGATCTTCTCTCTGCAATCTTGTCCACTCAGTGCTGAGCATGGCCTCTTGCTCGGCATCCATGCTCTCGTCGAGGGACTTGGCTACGTCGCTGGCGGACATTCTTTCCACGTGGAAAGCCAGTCATTCGGGGGATCCTCCACCGCCGCTACAACAGGCCTGGGCTCGCCTTTCCGACCTGTTGCCGGCTCTTTCGGCCATTGGCAACGCACCTCCTTCTGAAGGCCTACTGTCCTTGGTGCACCGGTCTCTTGAAGAAAGCTCGATGCTCTTGCAAGTCCAGAGTCGACCGCGTCTGCCGTCCCAGGAATCTCTATCGCGTAGGCCGCTGCCAGCCCTCCCAGTGCCTGATGGGAAATCATCCGGAGGAGGAATGGGCTCACGGAAAGGAAGCTGGATTCAAGAGAGACCTTTGCCGCCAACGCCTCAACCAACCTTCCCATTACCGTCCACTACAGGAACAGTGACCTTGACAGTGGGCTCAGGCGATGAAGATGACCCGAGCAACGAATACGCAGGAATCGGTTTGACCCCCATTCCAGCACCGGCACCTACTGGAGACGTAGTTGGATACGTCAAATTGCAGGTTAGATCATCTAGATGAATACTGTTATTATCTCCTGCTACTTCATCCATCTGAAAGTCTTTAGTTATTTTTATCCTATCTGGTCATCCAGCTTTTATATTCCTGGTTTAATGAGAACCATGCATGTTCTTTTCCTTCCCCTCCAGGGAAAACCTGATCCGCCTCCTCTTGGCCTGGCTCAGAATGGGCAAACCATCACTGCAGAGCCAAGAGTAAGTCTGTAATTTTACCTTTTCATGAAGAAGCCATTCCTCTCTGGGCTCACATGAGACCACTTGCAGGAGGTTTGGTAGTGCAGAGACGCACACAAGCAACACAGTTGAGTCATTGATTCACCCTCCTCACTGCGTGCCTTGTTTACTGATAAAAGATGTTAGTATAGAACAGGGTCTTTGGCTCCTTAAGGGGGTTTATCCAGCCTTCTTCTTCATGAACATGTTGGTGGCTTTATTATTTATGTTTCACAATATTTGGATGACTGCACATATGAGTAGCAATGCTGTTGTGGATCTTTAATTGGTCTAGTCTTCTCAAGGCCGACGTCATCTTCATTACAGCCGTCTACATTTTCTTACTTGTTAGCCTGGTTCCATGGTTACGACACAAACAGACGACAAGAAGTCACTTGTGATTCGTAACAATCTTCCCCCTCATAGATGGAAGGCCACAACACAATAAGTAACAGAAATCATGGTCGTTCTTTAAAGCAAGGCCACAGAGTGACACAGTCTGTACGAAGAGACGTGCAGCAGTTTAGTTTGTGATTTTTGGTTTCATTTAAATAAATATCGGACGTTTTTTGCCGTCTGCCCAAATGCAATAATACATTTTGTTACTGGTTAAATTTAAAGACAAAGTATGACTTGTCTAAAGAAAATCTGGTAATGCCTTTTATTAGGTATTGTGTATAATATTTTATAAAACACATTCATAAGACCTTATAATGCATGTAAAAGAAATGATGTTGATTTGTGCATTTAAAGCTTTAAGTAAAGTGGGAACACTGTCTTGTAATTTTAGTAACACTGTATTACGTTGATTTTAATGTCTTTTCAGGATTGTTATTTTTAATTACTGTAATTACCAGACAGTGTAATGTATTACAAACGCATGCACCAGACATAATAAGACTTGATAAAAACAAAACAAGATTATGTAATTGTAATTACAAAATGAAACTATTATGTTGATCTGAACAAGTTTTCATTGTAAGAACAAGACGGTATCCCCACTGTTTTATTGCTCTTAACGCCACCATTTCTAATACTTTGATTCTATTATAACCTCTTCTCTAAAGACTTGTTCAATAAAAATGATACTTCAAGGGCTTTGAGTGAAGTCGGAACACTGTCTTGTACAAATACATCTGATTTTAATATTTGCAGAATGTATCATAATGTTATTACAATGCAGTTACAAAACTGTGTTCCCAATTTTTAAAGGTCCTAACCACTTATATTACTTTGATTTGATTATAACTTCTTCTTTATAGCCTTTATATGCATGGTAATTGTGAATATGTTTACGTACTAAATAGAAGATCTTTGTAGAAGGTTTTACAAAAAATCTTCCTTACAAAATGACTCCTGGACAAATGGGTACATAGTATTCATAGTAATAATGTTAACTCACCACTGTAACGTTTATCATCCCTAAGCAAGATGTATATTCCTGTTAACATGCTGTTAGATTTATATTGGTTTCATGTCAAAACTAATTCAACATTTTTTCTTGCAGTTGACGCCGTCGCCACCTCTGCCAGTTTCCCTCTCCCTGGAGGACTCCGAGTTGTTGTCCTTCTACTCGTCTCAGAGCCTAGCTCACCTCTCGTGCTTAGCGGACGCCATAGACGTGCTCTTCACCAGCGTGCAGGGGAATCAGCCTCCCCGGGTCTTTGTCTCCAGGGGCAAGAGTCTGATCGTGACGGCCCACAAACTGGTGTTTATCGGAGACACGCTGTCACGCCTCCTCACCTCCGCTGACCTCAGAGCGAAGGTAGCTCGTCTGTTTCATATTCCCATCTGCACCAAACCTGATGGTTACATTTAGCTTTGTTTTTAGTCATTCTTAACATAGTTTAGTATATTGCGTATCACAGTTAAGCAAATTATTTTGAACGTTGGTTCTTAAATAAAACTTGAAATGTATATAAAAAAAAAAACTAACATTTAAACCGCGAAACCTTTCTTTTTCTCTTCTAGATCACAACCTCAGGGGGACGACTGTGTCAGGCCCTTAAGTCAGTGGTCGTCGCGACCAAAGGAGCGGCTCAAAACTATCCTTCAGTATCTGCCACACAGGAGATGGTGGACCGTGTCGCCGAGCTTTCACAGCAAGCAGCTGGCTTCTCCACTCTCCTCCAGCGTCTGGCAGAGATATCCTCTTGATGCGTCTCATCTGTAGAAATTACATTATTGACTTTACAGTTCTCTCTTTGAAATGCCTTAGTTGTTATGACACTTTTGGTACATTTCCTTGAGTATAAATGGGAGTTTGAAGACTGTTTTTCAGCTGGGCTTTACTTCTCGAAATGAGTGTGTTGTGTTTGCCTTTGTTTATGTTTGGACCTCTGTGCTGGAAAAGCACACTTTTGAACAGTAACTTATTTAATGTTTTGGGCTCTGATTAAAAGTTTCTTTTTTTCTCTATCAATAGTTATTTTCCCACAGCTGCTCTATTTATTTAACAACCCTCTCAGTTCTAGCTATAGAACAAAAAAGGAATCTAGCTTTCAACCTGCTGTATATTAAAAACACCCGAAGGCCTTCGTTACTTCTCATCATTCGTTCATCATCTTGTGTAATTTCTGTGGCTGTTGGTAAAAATATCAATTCAGGATATATTTCCCTTCAAGTAGGAAGACATTGAACTTCCAAAATCACTGTTGACTCACATTTTGTGACAAGTATACTTGACAAAATTGCCTAATTATGTTCTTTCCCACGGTTTCATGTGAGCCTGACAAAAGAGCCAAAAACCTGCTGACCAAGTTTACCTGTCTCCACATGTCGCTTTATCATCTAAGTGTTACACAAGTCTTTTTTCCAACTATATTTGTCGCTTAACATTTTTAAAAGCAGGGGCTCTATTGAGAACATCTGTGATTGTTTCATTTCCTCCAGTGCTCAGTGATTCTGAGACAGATTATGCACAGATGTATCATCTTTTATCCACTAACATAATTTTTCTAAATGCATGCTACTTTTCATATAGGAACTTGCTTTTTTCATACTGAATGACATAAGATTTATTTCAATTAAAGGGTCATGTTTGGCTCTACGGTAATCAAACATGATTTTTATCTGTTATGTCATCTTTTTGTAGATATTTCTCTCTCTGCTGTTTTGTATCACATTACTTTTTGCATAAAAAGTTACCTGCATGAAAGTTACAAAATACTTAAAGTACTATTTTTACATATACCCGGTTTAGTAGGGCCCGAAATATTTGTCTGGAAGTGAATCACTACTTTTGGCGCATGAATCCTTCACCAACTACATACTGTTTTGATCCCTCCTCTGCAGTGTCGCCTTGTGGATGTTTGAAGTATTACACGAAGAGCGCTTGATACCGTTGTTACATATTTATATAAACATTTTTGTGTTGGTTTCTACGGAATTATAATATTTTTTACATCCTCCCAGGCTTACTGGGAAAAAGATCTCTTGTTACTAATGACAGTTCCAGTCCCTATGGCTGATTTTTGTGTAAAGGTTTTCTACACTAAGGACATTTACTTGAGTCGAGTTTATTTCTCTGGTTTAAATGTTTATTCTTTTTTTTTTTTACAGATATCCATCACTTTAAGGCAATATGTATAATTCTTGTGTTGTAACCTGGAATCCAAATACATATTTGCAAATATTTAAACGTCTCATTTTTTTTGGGCTGGGTGTTATTCTGTTTCTAGAAAATAGTGACTAAAACGGAGATCGAATTGAGAAGAAAAAAAAAAAATAGTCGTAGTGGCACGTGATCGTGTTCCCGATGATTTCCGGAAAGAGCCGAGTGGTGACGCTAAGCAGCAGCCGTAGCGACGCTTGTTGGAGTTTTGACAAGCAAAGGAAGCAAAATGGCGGACGAAGATATAACGCTTGATGGGAAACCTCTACAGTCGCTCCGGGTAGCGGATTTAAAGACCGCGCTCGAGCAGCGAAACCTGCCGAAAAGCGGACCGAAACAAACACTTTTAAAGAGGCTGAAAGGGGTGAGTTGTTTTCGTGTGTTATGGCGGTGCAGTTCGAGTCTGTCCAAGTTTAGTAGGAGGCGGCGGGGGCGGAGGGAGGTGTTAACGTTAGGCCGTCACCGTGTGTGTGTGCACGGAGCGGGAACACACAAACCGCTATTCACAAGTTACGACGATAAAACAGTTCGTACTTAATTTGTTTACCAACACAACAGCGTCACTACAGAGTGATCGATCCTGTAATGTTGGGTTTACCATGTTGTTATACGTGCACCTGTCCTCCGAGGCCTGAGCGCCAACGACCCGCCGCCGTGTACAGTACAGTGCCCGCGCTCGCTGCCTGGGTGTCGGGGGGACAGGCGCGCACTTCGCGGCGTCGGGTTCAGATCGCTGATACCTAGGTAGCCACCAACTGTTCCGTGTTTATTATCGTCGTACACAAAAGCGATCCATAAACAACACTGGGTTCTTATATAAGTAGTAGTGAGCGAGGGGCATTTCAAAATAAGAGCTCGAGTAGTGATCCGGATCAGTCCCAGGGTTCGTCAAACCTTTGTACATATGTTACACAACTATTGTTGACTGACCAACAATAGTTTTGAAGATATTTCTAAAACAAAGCTTTAAGTTGCCACCACGATTTAAGTTTGATATCTTGTAACCATATATCATTCTTAACCATAAGCATAGATATGCATGTTATACGTACACAGAACTAGAATCCTCATGAGTTCATTTGAGCAGAGAGAAAATTGCTGACATGTCTACATCAAGATAAATTATTATATTATATATTGTCGACATGTACTATCTTCTGACATGCATTTTCATCTCCAGTTTAACTTAACGCTAGTTTAACATTTTTTGTGTGTTTTGCATAAACCTTTGTACTCTTTTTTTTTTATTGCTCTCTGGTACTTTTTTCCCCTTTGTGTTTCTGTTGGCTTTTATCTCGTGACCAGAACCCAATTTTCCCAAATGGATTTTCTGCAAGGGATCAATAAAGCTATATCTATCCATATAGGCCAGTGGTCACCATATGTGTTGCCCACGGGCACCAGTTATCCTACACACACCAAAGGAGTAGCCCTTAGGCCTGTTAAAAAATGTTCTCATACAATAACTGTCTTATTATGTTTGATTTTGTGTGGCCTACTCTTTTACCCAATTCGTGTTTTATGGAAATATAATATATTATCTATTATAATATATCTTTAGTCAGTCAAGAAGTGTGAAACAAACTGTTGGTAGCCCCCCCCCTAGTAACAAAGTGCCTTTGGAGGAAATTGTATTTGCAAAAAGTTTTGTGACCGCTGATCTAAACATATCTTCTTGCTGTTATCGTCAGGCTCTGATGTTGGAAAACCTGCAGAAATCCTCCAGCTCACATAGTGGATTGCAGCCCAACCCACAGGTAACAAGATTTTTAATTTTTTTTTAATTTTTTTCAAAAAGTTGAGTTGAGTTATAAAATACTCTTTTTATTTTCTGTTCCCTACGCAACTATAGATTGGGGAGGAGATGAGCCAAAATAGCTTCATAAAACAATATCTGGCCCAGCAGCAGGAGCTGCTACAGCAGAGACTGGAGAGGGAGGCACAACAGGAAGCTGGTGGTAAGATATGCGGTGTACATCAACTAAATAAAAAGAGGTTTTTAAGCAAGTGTGTATAAAACATGATTTTATTTTAATGGCTTAGTAAAGGGATAACATTGACGCCTGATGGCTTGTTTAAACATTTTCATGGTAAAAGGTTGGCTTTTTGATTATTCTGGCAGTATATTTGTTTTCTCTTCTAGTCAACTGTTTTTGATGTGTTTGATGCAAGTAGTTTTTTCTACATTACTTAAGATCAAGATTATCTGTTACTCAATACTAGGACAAGAACAAGATGAGAAACATTAAGCTGGTACAATATGAATGAACACAAACGTGTATTGTTAATGTTTATAAAAATTTGTATAACTGGCTAATACTATACATCTCCCTTTTCCAGCTAACCTGGCGATGGAAGAGGAAGACGATCAGTCAGAGGACGACTTGTCTTTTGTCTCAAACAAGGTGAAACTCAAACATATTCTATAGTCAACTTACAAAGCATGTTTTAAAAAGCGAGCATACTGACTAGGGATATGTATTGGCAAGAATCTGGCGATACAATGCATATCACAATACATGTGTGCAGTTACAATATATATATATATAAAATAAATAGTTTCTCTTAAAGAAAACACTTTTTACTGCTTTAACAACAAACAAATGAGCACATCATTTATTTAATCATAATGATGTGAAAGTGCTTCTCAAACTATTAACAAAAAATGTAAAGTAAAAATATTAACAATGCACAATAGAGTAAATTAACAGTCTGGTGGACAGAGATTTATTTGCAGCACGCAAATTAATAAACGCTGTCTTTTGTGCTGTACTTTTCTGTTTCTAGCAATGAGCTGTTAGGTAATTATGAAAAAAACTCGCTCAGTAATTTTCCATCAAATCCATAAAATAACTTTAGATCAAAATATTATGGTATTTCAAAAGTAAAAGAAAATAAATACATTTTATATATATATATATATATATATATATATATATATATATTTTTTTATTTCAGTATCGATTACAGTGCTATTACATTTCGATACAGTATTGGGAATAAACAACATCGCAATATATCGATATTTTCTCACACCCCATATTTTTACTCCACAGAGCACAGATAAGATCAGGACAGAACAGACGGATGAGGTAGAATCAAATCCTGGTTTTAGGAAGATTTTGACTAGTCCTGAAGTTGGTTCTAGTCTTATCCAGCAGGGCTCATTTGACGTTCCTAGAACAAGGGTGCAGAGAGCAGCTGTTTATCAAGAACACAAGGAGCCACCAGCTCCTTCTCCACCTCGTGCGGTTGCATCACTTTCTGTACGTGTTCTTGGCCAGCCTGATCGCCAGGAGCCCCACACTGTAGTCCCACATGCTTCTAAAAATGAGGGTTGCACTCCTAGTGAGCCTAGTCCAACCTACCCAGTTCCCCTCCGCAGCCAGGCTGCTGCAGACGTCTACGGCCAAAATGATCCGGATGAAGATGACGATGGTAGCAAAGATGAGGAAGAATGGGGTCCTTCTGCAATTAAAAGAGCTAAGGAAGGTCCTGCACAGATGCCTGTGAATATGTCCTCAGGAGCTGCAAGGTCTAAACGTAAGCTTCAGCCTCCGCAGCATATCCCACCTCCACAGGCACATCCAGTTGCTATGCAGCATCCTACCCCGCCTCCCTCACCTCCCCCAGACCTGTTTCCCCTACCTGATACTCCAAAGCAAAGCCCACCTGATGGCGATGCGGATGAAGACAAGAAGCGGGGAGGCCATCAATCATCTGACCTTCCCATTGCCCTGCAGAGGCAGAACTCTGGCTCCAGCTCTCATTCCAGTAGTCCAGAGCCTCATATGAAGCATGGGATTGGGCCTCTGTCCCTGCTGGTGCACAAGATGGAATCAGAGGAGCATGCTGATACAAGTGCTAGGTCTGATAAACCTGGAAGTTCACGCTGTGCATTGCAGAGTCCAGAGCCAAAGGCAAGAGATGATCGGAGAGTAGTAGAAGAAGATAAAGCATATAAGAGGGTAAACAGAGATGCACAGGAAGAACAAAGGGAAGACAGGTTGTCAGAGAAGATGGAGATCTCAAGTTCAGAGAGCACAGAGAGACAAAAGGGGAAAAACGTATCTGCTCATGAACAAAAGATAAAGGATGACGACTCTGCTGCCTCATCAGACTCTGACTCCTCAAGTTCTTCTTCTCATGGGGATGAACCCTGCTCTGCTAGTCAGTCTAAGGTTGGTATAATAAACTATCAATTTATTGCTTCTTCTCTAATATTATTACTGAGGCTATTTATTTCCGTAGTGCTTCGTCAGTGATTGTCATGATTTAATAAAGTGTATTTAAAGCTTTCTTAAGCTCCTTCATAACAACATGCCATCAAGGTCCACCTCTTTACTGCAATGTTTCAAAACAATCTTCTTGCAGAAATTTGACCACAGGAAAAAAGCAGAAGATGACACGACTATGGGCCTGAAGAAGAGTGAACAGAAAGGACTCCCCCCAAGAAGGCTAGTTAAACTTTGGTTTCTCACACTTTTATTATCTACTAAAACACCTGTTCCTAATCGGACGATATGTCTTTTGTATTTATGTTTAATATTCTGCTTTTCAAATAGGTTGAACTTCTGTTTCTACATACACTGAACAAAAATATAAACACTTTTGTTTTTGCTCCCATTTTGTATGAGATGGAAGATCCAAAACATTTTATAAGTGAACAAAGTAACCATTTCTTTAAAATATTGTTCACAAATCTATCTGAAAATGTGATGGTGAGCACTTCTCCTTTGCCGAGATAGTGCATCCCACCTCACAGGTGTGGAATAAAGATGCTGATTCGCTGATCAGTTGTATCACACAGCACAATGCTACAGATGTCGTATGTATTGAGGGAGCGTGCAATTGGCACGCTGACAGCAGGAATGTCCACCAGGGCTGTTGCGCGTGAATTGAATGTTCATTTCTCTACTATAAGAAGTCTCCAAACACCTTTTAGAGAATTTGGTACATCCAACCAGCCTCACAACCACACACACACCACGTGTAACCACAACAGCCCAGGACCTTCAAAACCAATATATTTACCTCCAAGATCGTCCAAGACTAGCCACTCGGACAGCTAATGCAACTTGGTTTGCATAGGCAAAGAATTTCTGAACAAACTGTCAGAAACCGTCTCAGGGAAGCTCATCTTCATACCTGTCGTCCTCATCGCGGTCTCAACTTGACTTCAGTTTGTCCTCGTAACAGACTTGATTGGTTCTCACATTCGATGGCGTCTGGCATGTTGGAGAGGTGTTCTCTTCACGGATGAATACCAGTTTTCACTGTTTCAACTGACGTTAATGTTGGGGATCGAGTGGCCCAAGAACACAGGTGCATTTTATTGATGGCACTGTAAATGCACAGAGATATTGTGATGAGATATATGAGATAGATGAAGAATATCCTCTTATGTTGCAGTATGATATCGCAAGGCCCCATGTTGCAAAACGGCACGTTTCAGAGTGTCCTTTTATTGTGGTCAGTCTAAGGCACACCTGTGCAATAATCATGCTGTTTTATCAGCATCTTGATATTCCACACCTGTGAGGTGGGATGGATTATCTCGGCAAAGGAGAAGTGTTCACTATCATAGATTTAGACAACTTTGTGAAGAATATTTGAGATAAATTGTTTTTTTGTGTGTGTAAAATGTTTTAGATCTTCATCTGATTAAAAAATGGGAGCATTGCTTGTTCCGTTTGTATTTTTGTTTAGTCTATATAAAGCTTATTATGAGCCGTCCTCCCCATGCGCTGATTGAATTGTACAAAATGTTGTTATTGGCAGAAGTTAGAGTACATCATGGTTATTTTGTATGTTATTGGTTCACATAGGGCAACATGTTGTGGCAGGTACCAAGCACTGCAGTGTGAGGCATCAAACTGTTTATACAGTACAACTTTATGTAACTGGTCCTAGAATCCATGCAAGAAAGGTTGTAGGGAAACGTGAGAGAATTGGTTCTTATACATAGTATGACAGAGCTAATGTAGAATTTTTGTGACAAATCCCAAAGATTTCTGTCATCCGGGAATCACAAACATTTCTGATTAGAACTACCTATACCTATTTTTCACTCAGACTATCACAGAACTTGACGTAATTTGCCTGATATGCTGGAATGGTGTGAAAGAGGGGAAAAGCATGAAGAGAAGCAAATCTGGGTCACATCAGTCTTGTCCACAGCCTTTTAAAACGATGATAATGGTGTTGTTGTCTTGTAATGTGGGGGCCAGCGTAAGCAGGTTCTAGTATCTTGCATATGTCGGTGGTGCTTGTTCTTGTTAGGGTTCACCGCCAACCCAGGCCAGGTTACCCTGGTCTGCGTGTCCAGAATGTCTTCGGTAGCACCAGAGGACCAGAGAGCTAGGATGCAGCAATTCAGGAGAAACTTGTGAGGACAATAAAACGGTTGAAAAAAAAAAACAGGAGAAGGAACTTGATTGTATATTTTTATTGTCACTTCAAAACACTTGAAAGAAACCATTTTAACGCTGGACTCACAGCTGAGACCTTGCTGAGCGAAAGCCAGAACTTGTAGCTTCAGGACTGACCTTGGTTCACACATGTTCATGTATGATATGTTTTGTGAGAATATTTGTAGGCAGGACGCGTGCCAAGTGCCAACAAACAGACAGGAGAATTTATTGTACAAGTGTATTGTGCCCAACACCTTGTCACTGTATTGGAAAAATGCAGAACTTTCTGTCCAGCCATTTTTCTTAAAAAGAATGGCCTGTGCTCTTTGATGTGGAAGGTTTATTCATGTATAAAGGATTACCTTAAATTACCCATACTCAAAAATAATATAGTTGTTGGAATATGGAGTTCTGTTTCCCCATTAAAAATAGCACATGGTTGTTTATTTTCTGAAGTATGTTTTGACAGATGCATTAATACAGGCCATCACATGTATCTTCACTGATTGGGGATGTGCTGTTATGATTTTTGCATGCAAGCAAATCTCATTGACTTGTCACCTTGTGCTCTCTCTTTATCTCCAGAGAGGCTCATGGGAGATCTAGACATCATGTCTATAACTTATCTTATCCACCCTTAAAATGGTGATGAGTTTTACATTTATTTTTTGTCTTTGCATTCCTTTTTAAATTCAAACTGACTGTCAGTATAAATACTATTTGTGCTATTTCTTAAACATCCATACTCTGAGTACATAGCCAGTAATTTGATTGTTTGTGTGGAACAGAGGAAAATGAACAGAGAATACAAAAGTATGATTTCTCTTTACAAACAAAAGAATGTGACATAAACCCAATTGATTTTACATTTTGATCATTCAAGATAAAAATGTTAAGTTAGGCTTAAATCAGATTAATGGGAACGTAAAATGTCTTTAACTCATATTATGACCATCCGAACTAGATCTCTTTTGTGTGTTGTTTATGAGATTCCACTAAGTTTAGGGATTCTTTTACACGTGAACTGTCTTGCATTGTCTGACGTTCGCACGTTTGTTTTTCGTTTCCAATTAATGTCCAGAGTTGGGGGTACTTTAATATGTTTCTTGAAAAAAAAATTTTTAACCGTGCGTATACTTAAGTTATAGTTTAAAACATAACTTTTAAAAACGTTTTAGCTGTAGTGTAATACTTTTGAAATTATGCGGAACTATACATTTACGTCATAATTATTTTTCTCTGCAATTATTGTCAGGCGTGTGAAGAGACAGCCTCGCACGACCTGATTGGCTGTTTTTGTCATGTATAGAGCAAACGGGGTCCTCGCAGACCTCCCACGGATCTCTTTTTAGAATGAAATGTGCGTTCATCCTTAATGGCTGAGTAACTCCGTCCGTCTTCGTTGATTTCAATTCGGCCACCTTAATCCAACATACGTTTTTAAAGGTTGACCGAAATTCAGTTTTTGCATTCATTCTGACTTGACGCTGCGCTTGTTGGCAAACATGGCTGCCGAGCTCACATTGCATCCGTGAAATAGACGCAGTGTCTGGCCGTTCTGCCGCCGAAACGACTGCAGTGGGCTTTCCCCCTTTTAATATAAAATTAAACACAACCACAGCAGCTCCAGTGAAAGAGTGCCTTCGTCTTTGAACGGAGCTTTCAGTCTCAACATTGGCTATAATGCTGTCCGAAGGCAACAAAAACGGGTAAGAGCCGCTGAGGGCGACAACGGGCTTCACAAGGTGGCAGGTTTACTTTTAACCACTTGGATTCATATGGACGTGTTTCCTCTGCATCCATCTCTGTATTTTGTGCTTTAAGGGCTGCAACTGAATGTTTTATATCGGGTTACTGGGTCCCACATGTGGGGACATGAAGAGGGCAACGCAGTTTCTTTTGTTGGGTTAAAAAGACGTGCTTTTCTTTGATCCGAACATCCCATTGTATTCTCGTGGTTATTGAACATATAATGGAGTATATGGTATATGTAATCCTGTAAAGCGTTCGTGGTTGTTTGGTGTGATGTAGGAATTGGTGAAGCTAGGTAGGTGAATAAATGAGGTTCTAATGCTAAATTGTTAGCTGAGCATGCATTGACTGTTAAAGTCACGTTTGAATTGTGATCCAGTCAATCTGTTTAAGGATATATTTTACCAGGTATAGCTATTAAGGTCATCATCATTTCTCTTTGCCTTTGAGTCGAAAAGAAAAGTATAACTCATACTAAGCATTAAATGTATATTCAATTATTCCTATAACAAAATTACATTTTGGATTGTAGTTTTTGTTCACAGAAAAATCTGCTAACTTACTTACTTACTAATGTTCTTTTCAGTATATGTTAGGAGAATAAATATTTGAACGTGACTCAATGGTGGTAACTCAATGCATTTGGTTTATTTTCCAGCTAAAACTCAAGTAGCTATATACCTGTTTTAGTGATTCAGTCAGCAAATATTAGACAAAAAATAAACAACACTCACTTGTGATTACATTTAGTCGGGCAAGACATGACTCCAGCATTTGCATACTTTTTTTTTACTCTTTTTAAATTGACAACAGGATCCATCTACCTCCTTGCTGCTTTAGTATTATCTCCTTGTGGTTCAACATGTATTTTATGTAGCCTACACATTTCTGTACTGTTCCATTATGAAAAGAAATGTACACACATTTAATGTTTATTTAATTGAATCTCATTTTGTCCTTCAGGTTCATCTAGGGATGCACAAATCCAATATTATGTTCCGGTATCGGTCCGATCCAGCCTATCAAACCTGGATCGGATATCGATCCACTCATCCAATCCAAGCAGTTTGATAACTATATCTGCGCGGATGTCACACCGTAGCCTGTCAAGCAGATGCTCAGATTATTGCCTCTGCTGCAGTAAAGATGTGAGCAGAGGAGAAATGATGTGCTATTACACACTTCTAACTTTATTAAACATTAAGAGAAGAATTATGACAAAAATTATGAGCAGATCGAATAAACAAGAATGACAAAAAAAAAAGCAGTTAACTTTGCGAAAAAGCGACCGCATGAATGTGAACAATAACAAATGTCTTGTTGGCGTGTTAATGTTTACTTCATATTTGGAATCCACACTATCAATACATAACACTGTCAGCCTTTATTCAACCAGTATTGAACACACACTCCGAGTTCCATGTGTGACATCAGCGGATGCTCCGCTAAATTTAAATTTCACATACTTCAGGACGGTCAATGCTGACACAAATACATTTAACAAGTTTAGTTTAGTCAGAACACCGTTAAACTCTTTACAATTTATTATTATTCTTTTTCTCAAAATGCTGGTAAACTTTTATCACTTTATTTAAATAAATACCAGCTTTGTAATTCTACATGTAGTAAGTTTTGCTTTTTTATTAAAAGAATGAGCAGTTTTATTTCAAAATAGGGAAGAAAGTTAATATTTTAACACTGGTATCATATCTGATCTAATATCAGCCGATACTCAAAACCCAGATATCGGGTCGGATTGGTGCATCCCAAGTTGAAATTGCAGAAGGTTTACATTTAATTTAAAATCTTCAAGATTTCTTCAGTGTTACTTTCAAATGTTTGCTGACATATTTATTTATTGCTTGCTTAATTAATTCAGTAATTTTATTTTTATTCATTGACATTTTATGTCCGCCTCTTCCAATTTTGGTCTCTTCCAATATCTCTTTTTTTATATATCTAGGAATGGCATCAAACCGCTCAAACAAAATTAAGTTTCTCTCCAAGTCTAATACCACACACGTCATTGTAGCTCTGGTTTCTGAAAGTGTCAATTTTCTAGTGAGATATTTATAGCAGGACTGACCCACATCACTGGCTCTAGCACCTAACCTCTGTCTTGTTTTGTAAATAAAGCACTTTGGTGCATATTTGAATAAATGAGGTTAAATTGCAGTAAAATTAATTTTGGGGGTAGTGAAACCTCAAATTTCTTATTTAATTTGATCAAATAAAACAAATCTTTCTTTTCGATTTTTGAATCATTTTATAGGGAGATGTCAGAGCCCAGTGCAGCCACCATGTCAGAGGCAGAGCCAGAATCGGAGAGCACCATGGTGGAGCAGCCGACCTTTGCAGCTGCGAACGTCAATAATGACACACACTTGGAGCAGGTAAGTCCCCCTAGAGGTCCGGACCGTTGCAACCTCTCTAACCTCGGTCACAAAACTTTCACACCAACACAACTTCAAACTTTGGTCAGATTTTTTTTTTTTACTCTTTCTAAGAAAACCATTCATGGTTTTTCTTTGATTCTGGAAACTAAAAAAGTATTAAATAATTAATAATAACTTAATTAAAACTACTAATTCATAACTCGCTTGTTTCTCTGGATGATGTTTCCTTCTCTTTTTTAATAGGCCCGTTTTATGTTGTTTGAATGCTTAGTATGTCTAAGAAGACTTTGCATGTATTTTATTGTATTGCATTTTATTTAAACAGATATCAAGTAGTATGCATGTTTAAGAGATATCTTTTAAAGTTAAAAGAAGACGACCGCTATTCGTCTTTTGATTTTAAAATGTTATCCATCGTTTCGGATACCTTTGCCATGGATTTCACTCTTAAACAAATGTTGATGTGCCAAGTTGTTTTTTGTTAAATGTAGAGGTATACATTTAATATTTTCAGCATTGAAGATGCATGAAAAGACTAACAATCAGATCCTTACCACAGATACAAATAAGGACGTTTGAATGTAATATTTCTCAGTCCAACATGTATCATCGCCTCTCAGGACAAAGTAGATATTAGATTATTATTTCTGAATATTTTTATTCTGTATTATTTGGTGCTCCCTCAGGGACAAGCTATATTTTCCTGTGATAAAAGCATCCATCTAGGCCAGTTGCAATGTCTTTGTTTTTCTTTTGATATATTTGTTGCTTTTAATAAGTTGCTGCTCATGGGTGTGTAAAAATCCCATTTTCCTTCTTGCTTGTTGTTTTCTTTGGGCCTTTGCTCCTCACACTTTCTATGTATTTAATTTATATTCTCTATATTCCTCTTTGTCTGCTACTTTCCATCTTTGCCTTTGAATCCCATAATGACCTCTCACTCACTATCTCTATATTTATGGTGTGATTGTTGTTTAAACCCCCATTGATTGCTTTGTTATGAAGGTGCCCATGCCTCTTCCATTGCCCCTAATGGTACCTGCTGCGTACTACTACTACCAACACCACCATCACCAACACCTCCTCCACTTCTCCTACTACTCCTTCAACTCCTGTTCTGCTATGCCCAAGCGTGACGTTGGTACCTGATCTAGACCAGAGTCTGCAACCTCAGAATAAAGCCAGAGCCTGCAAGGTCACTCCTTATGTTGCATGCTGAGACTGCACAAAAAACGGAGCACGCCTCAGACCACCATTACTTACAGCAACGACAGCCATGGTAACGAAAGCAGACAGTTGTCATGGATACCAATCCTGAGGGGTTGAACACCCTCATCCCGATCAGAGCTGGATTGAGCTGTGAGGTGGTGTCTGATATTAAAGCAAAGAAAGGGGAGAATGTCTGTCACAAATCTTCCTCTACGAGCCACCATTTTACGGATGAACACAACTTGAAAGTGTTTCCAATCAGCCGGACTGCTCCAGCTTAATGAACGATCTGCTCATCCAAAAGACTCGACATTCTATTTCTGGAGTTTGAAAACTTCAAGTGTCCTCAATCACACACCCTCAACGAGTGGGTTTCTGAAATGACATTGGACTAAAAATCAAGACAATATAATGTGGACTATTTTTTCGAAAAGTACATCAACAGACTATTCATTAAATGTGGTCTGAACCCATGTGGATTACTGGAAACAAACCTGTTGCAACATGTATCCTGTCCTCTGCTTTTCAAATGATACATTTTCAATATCAGACTAATGATGCCATTTTACATCTACTTTCAAATGGTCACTCAAATCCAGGAGGGAAATTAATCTCGACAATCTGCTCTAAATCAGTTTTTTGTTTTTTTTATCCATCTTCTGAAGACTTGTGCTTCAACGTTCTGCTGTTGCGGACCTCATGGACCATGAATTATAAGACTGTATGTTGCACAACATGCTGCCTTTTCACATGGACATCAAGGACAGTATTTTTATTTTTTTTTTCGATCGGAAGGACAATATTTCTAACATTACAATATGGATTTTCAACATTGTGTAACTAGTGGTCGAGCAAAAAACACAGAACTCTTCAGCCGCAGAGCTGCTTAACTTTTTTTTCCTCAAAAGACTGGAGTAAAAGACAATACAACGTTTGATCAAGAAGTGCTGAAGCTCACTACCCCTTCAAGAAAAGTCCATTCCAGTGATAAGCTCAAGCCCTGTCCTCACTCCTGCCTTCTTTGATTGGATCCTTGTTGCCTAGTTACAGTACACACTACTGTAGTCGTGCAGTTGGGCCAGTAAGGAATCGGGTGTCAAATGGTACCAGGAAATGACTTGTCATTAATTATCTATTTAGATTGTCTTTAGAGACTTTTATTAATATAATTTACCCATATTTTGGGATGCATTGCTTTATTTGTTATAACTATATTTCAAAAATATGTCTAAAGTATTCCTGTTCCTATTTTGATTCAATATACTCAATTTCCTGATCTTAAATCTGTTTAATGTTCTGACAGATCATTGAAAATCTAGTACACATTTTTCACATCTACTCCAATTCCTTTTGTTTTACAGTTTGTTTACAATAAATGTCTTATGGTTTAAAAAGTTTGTAAGCATTTATACATTATACTGTCACTATTGGGATAGCTAGGTTTTATTTCACCTTGCACAATATAAGAACTTAATGCAACATGAATTATTATTATCCTCTTATAATGCCTTTATTCCTTTATACACACTTAGAATTTTATTATATCACATTTACTTTGCAATAGAGCAGATGTTCCCTGTTTATACTGGCTTATGCCTATGTTGAGATGCAAGAGCATGTAAAATAATGAAATGTAGCCGATTCTCTCAAACGGACACCGTATAAATTGGTGTCTTATGTTGCACCACGTAACAAGCGCATCTTTGAACCAAGAGCTCAAAAATGTTCACATAGCAGCATAACAATCTATTGTCTAGCAGCCGGGGTAGAGTGCGGAAATGTGTCTAGAGTCTCTGTGTATCGACTAAGAACATGTTTTTATAAATTTAATTGGATCTTTTTTATTCGTGTTACTTTGGCCCATCACCCCTGCTCTTTACCACTGTTACTATTCTATCTATTCAGCTGTAGCATGCAAAGCTTTTTATACTGTGTTCTCATCTTGCATCCCTTCCCATGGGGTTCTCTGTATGTTCTTCTATTCTCCACGTCTCTTTTTAGGACACCACTCCAAAGACATTTGCGGCTCGTAAAATCTCCCTGGCTAGTAAGTTACTTCTAAATTCTGTTCATAATCCAGTTCAAAATACTTTTTTGAGGTAAACTCATTTGTCTACTAGTCCCTTTTCTTTGTTTTTTGGAAACATTGCTACAGCTTTGTTACTTGAAAATTCATTCATTAAGGACATTTTTTATTTGTTTTCATACACTTTTAACTGAAGACTGTAATTTATGTTTTATGATAAGGTTTTTAATTTTATTTTTTAGAGTTGAACTTGATTGTATCCAAATCATATTGAAGTTTTAGATATGAATAGTTTGATTGGACATTTCGCCTGTAACATACAGCTAAAACATGCATATAGAGGGATGTGAAAGACTTGAGTGCCAAGGCGCATCTTATTCTAATTGGTGTGTTTGATGTTCCCCTCAGGTACCAAGATGTCTCCAGCCACAACAGAAGGAGCAGAACAGGAGTCGGGGCCTGCTGGCGGAAGGAAGAGGCGATGGGGCTCAAGTACAGCCGTCACTACTAAGAAGCCATCCATTAGCATCACCACAGACTCTCTGAAGGTAAAAAACTCGGTTCTCATTTCTGTCTTGAACCCTACATCAATGTAATTGTCCTTGTTTTTGTTCATCATTGACACATCTGCACCAAGAACTAATGGTAATTGTAGTTAATTTTATACTGGTAGAGTCCTGTAGCTTTGCAATGGAATTTGGTTCATTTTCTACGGTTTTCTCTCTTACTGAGGGGGAGAGTAGTTTATTTTTCAGCTGCTCGGTGTGAGCCACATGATTATTTGATTAATATTGCACTGTCCTCCTTTAGCGACTTTTGAGTCCATTTCTTATTTACATTAAATAGATAGATTTTAGCTCATATGTGTGAATGGCTGTCAAAGCGCTTTGTGACCCTGGTCTAGAAAGGCGCTATATAAATGTATTATTATTATTATATGGATCAAAGTGAATTTGTTCCGTCTCATATTCCTGTCAGCTGTGTATTAAAACACCGTCATATTGATATTTTGCTTAATACAGAATGATAAATGGATAGAATGATTTGTCTTTGAAGTGATCACTGATTGTGTTAATGGGTCAAATGTGACCTGTTCAACTAATTATTTTACTCTATTTTTACTCCCAAGTCTTTAATACCAGATATTAAAGTAACCCAAGACGCTGTAGTGGATCTGCACCCTGAAGAACTGCAACTCTCTGGTGACGAGGAGAAGCAGGACGACAACCGGAACGACCTGGACAAGGGCCTGAAGATCAGACGCACTGTTACACAGGTAAGCATTTACATTATAGGTCGACTCGGTTTAAATACTTAGCCAACTGGTCCCTGCCTTCAGAACTGCCTTTTTTGTTAAACTTGCAATTTTTGATTGGCTTTAACTGCTCCTTAAAACTGGATTTGAAAAACTGTTGCAGGTTACCTTAACCTTCATTAGACGTCTTCTTAATGCATATGGCTGAAACATGAATTAATGTGGAAACACTGCCGAAAAGACTATCTACAAATCTTTTGGACTCTATCCATTTACATTTACTTTTAAACATCAATATGACCATACAAATTACTTGCTTGCTTACTATAACTCAAAATGCTTCAAAAATTCAGAACGCAGTCACATAAACTGCTGAATCTGTATGTTTCCTTTTGGGCCTTCCAAATATTACTCGTCAAATATAGTTGAAGACTTGCCATTCTGTCCAAGTTTGTTAACATACGTTTAACTTCCAACTGGAATCTTTCTTTCCTACAGAACATTTGCCATATATTGGTTATTCTTTTGTCCATAATCCATTGCTTCACATTTCTCTGCAAGAACGTAGTCCCATCAATCTAATAAACCTGGAATTTTGCTCAGGTTGTTCCAGGTGACGGCCAGGAGAACGGCCAGGTGAATGAAGGGGAAGAAATCCCCAAAACGGAGGAAGTAAAACACTACAAGACTTCCAAAGATAAACCGAAGGAATACCAGCCTGAAGAAACGACAGATGTCCAGCCAGAAATGGAGGATAGGAAGGGTGAAGACTTATTTAGAAATGATAAGATGGGTTTTTCCTCTGCTACATATTGAGGGATTGTTTGTTTTTCATGCAGTAACACCTAGTGACAGTTTGGTGCGACGCTCCATCAGTCAGCAGAAGTCAGGTGTGTCTGTGACGGTCGATGACCCTGTCCATGCAAACAGGCCACTGTCGCCTCCCCGTGGCAAGATCTCGAATATCATCCATGTGACCAACCTGGTAAGTGCCATGAAAAGTGTTATTGTTGCCCCCACCTGGTGGTATGAAGATGTTAACTAGATAAACAAATGGGTTATGACAAACTGAGCTCACTCTGTTTGAGAGTTTAATGAAATCATACATCTTGTTTTGACTCTGCAGGTACGGCCATTTACTCTTGGTCAGTTGAAGGATTTGCTTAAGCAGACAGGAAATTTGGTTGAGGAGGGATTTTGGATCGACAAGATCAAGTCTCACTGCTATGTCACTGTAAGTACCAGCAAACTATATCTAATGCATGTTAAATTATCTGTTTTATTTCTGTGACAAGAGTCAAGTTTTCTATATTGTTTCTTCCCGTCACTCCAGTACACCACCAACGAAGAGGCAGCAGCTACCAGAGCTGCCCTACATGGAGTCAAGTGGCCACAAAGCAATCCCAAAATCCTCAACGTGGACTTCTGTGAACAGGACGAGGTACTGAAAGTTCAAATTATTGCAATCAAAATGTGCCTAAATTGCCTCTCGGCCAGGATCTATGATGGGACTTTAAATAAAGGTTAAATAAAAAAATGTGTGTGGAAGAAAATGGTGCACAAAGCTGTTGTACATTTACTCTCACATCCTTAGTTGAATACAAATAATTGGACAACAGAAATCGGAGCAGTTGGTTCTCTTCAGTGTTTCCAATGTGGTAGTCTGGCATTCTTAACCACTGAATCTTGACCCTAAGTTGACCACTAATGACGCCCAAAGGTTGGAACTAGCCGTAATATTCCACGTTTGATTGTAATTTAGTTAGTAAGATGCACCGTTAGGTAGCTCCCTGAATTTAAAATCATCACTCCTATTCCTGTTTTGTGATATTTTGACAAATAAGAAACCGGTGGTCAAAGCAGTTCATTAGTTACTTTGGGTTATTATACAGTCATAAATGCATGATTTGCTTCATTATAGTATCTTCTTAACTGGACGTCTATAAATGTACTTCACTTCTCATTACTAGTCAATCATGGATCTTCGAACTCACTCAAACTTAATTTCTTCAGCTGGACTTCCACAAAGGTATCCTGAAGCCTGAAAGACAAGACAACCTGCCTCCTCAGCTGCCCCCTCAACCGGCCAGGCTGCCCCCACTGATGCCCGAGCGCGACCGTGAGAGGGACCGGGACCACGCCCGCGACAAGGAGCGAGAGCGTGAGCGCGAGAGAACCATGGGCGGCGTCCGTGACCTCTGTGCTGAGCGAGAGAGGGAGATGCTGCGCCGTGAACGCACCCGTGGCGAGAGGGAGTGGGACCGGGACAAGATCCGAGAGTTCGCCAGACCTGGGGAGCATGAGCGGCGGTCCCGGTCCAGAGAGCGGAGGAGGAGGGAGAGGGCCAAGAGCAAAGAGAAGAAGTCCGACAGGAAAGGTGAGGCATCATGCAGAGATCATGTTAGTAGTACTTCAAATTATATTAGGTTTGTTACACTAGAGAAGCACAGAATTCTATATTCTTGGCTGAAATTAAAAAAATACGGGAAACCAAGGTGGAAGACGCTAAAATAATCTTTGCTTACCAAGTCTTTGTCATTGCTTCAAATACTACAACAAATAATTAAATGACAAAATTATAGAAATATTCATTTGGTGCTGACATTTAAATTGGTTGATAATTCAACAATAATAAAATGAAATTCACAATGTTGAATTGTCAAAATCTATAATGGACTGGCCTGCTGAAAGATTTGTAATCTTGTGCAAAACAAAGTGTATTAACATAGGATTCTAGAGGAGCATCCAGAACAACTGCTGTTGTCTTCTGTCTGACATGAGAACGTTTGTATTGTAAAAGGGACGGTGCATAGATGCAATGCAAATGTAAAACGATAGTAATTAATAATTTAAACTGAACAAAACAAATTAGTTAATAATTAGCAGAAAAATAAAATCATCTTAGGTCATCAATCCTCTAAAAGCTGTTTGGCATTTTGTTACAATATGTTCTGCTTTTGAACAACAATTGCAGTCCCGAGGTCATTGAATGCATCAGTTTCATGTGATCAGCTTTGTCTTTCCATCAACTATAGAGAACGGTGTTGGATTATTAATGTGTGTAAATGCACAAAGACCACAGAGATGAGTTTCTAAACTCGACATTTGCATCCTTTTTCTTTAACAGGAATAGCATATCCTTACTATGGCCAAGTTATTTCAGTGTTTTGGTGACCGGATCTGTTTAAACTAAGGATGCACCCCAATCTATATTCTTCTTTTCTACAGAGAAGGCAGACGAGCCTCCTGCCAAAATGCTGGATGATTTGTTCCTCAAAACCAAAGCAGCCCCTTGTATCTACTGGCTGCCCCTGACGGAAGAGCAGGTGTGTCTCTATTCACTCTTGAGTCATCAAGAAACTTGTCATATCAGGGCTAATCGAGTGAACTGTGAAGAAAAATGACCTAAGTCTGTTCTCCAGGTGGCTCAGAGGATTCTAGAGAGAGCAGAGCGACAGAAGGAGCGCGAGCGCAAACTGAAGGAGCAGAAGGAGGAAGAAGAGAAGAAGCGAGAGGAGGAGAAGAAGGAGAGGCTGAAGGGTCGTGAGAAGGAGGTGTCTGTGCCCGGGAACAACAGAGCGGCAGGACGGGGCCCTGACATGGATCGGGGTCGAGACGGAGACAAGAGAAGGGACAGCGGTCATCGGCCAAGGCGACCTTCGGTGGACGCAGGCAATGGTCGGCGGTCCCGTAGCCATAGCAACCCTAGAGATAGACGTCGCTGACGGCCTCTGCTGGAGAGTGAATTTCGGAAGCGAGTGTGTGGAGTCTGAATATTTGCCGATATAACTTCTGTTCTCGCTACTTTTCTCCGCAGTTGAAATTGTTCACTTGTTTCTAGTGTGGTTCACTTCATCCATGGTACCTCGCTGGTCTTCCACAAGTCCCTGTAGGAGTTCAATTCCCTGAGCAGTTGTGGTTGGTTGGCTCGATGTCGGGGCTGCCGTGGCTGCTCCCTCCTGTACTCTCCAGAATAATCCTCCACGTTGTTCTAGTGTACCACTGATCAGTACATTTTCTTTTTATATACAATTCAACATGACTGACATAACAGGGGGGGCAGAGAGCAGCCTCCTGACCGTCATCTTTAGTAGGCAAAAATCATTTTAAACTTTTTTTTTTCTTTTAAAGTTCTGAATGTACTAAGAATTTAAAGTGAATAAATTTAAATTGGAAATTTGTTTTGTTTTTTTCTTGC
This sequence comes from Callionymus lyra, assembly GCF_982586985.1. Lineage (NCBI taxonomy): Eukaryota > Metazoa > Chordata > Actinopteri > Syngnathiformes > Callionymidae > Callionymus > Callionymus lyra. The sequence goes on along the minus strand of NC_141821.1, from coordinate 35,571,443 downwards.
CCTGAAAACACCATAACTTAATGAAACGCAGATGAAAATATTTATTACAACAAAGACATTTTCCCAACTTGTACAGGTTTACAAATCTCTTACAGTAAAGTTAAATTTAAGTGCAAAATGTTTGCTAATGTGTACGAAAGAGTTTAGTAAGATCCCTTGTTCTTCTACAGCCACAAACAATAACAGTAGTTTCTCTCCTGGTCCCTTATAACAACAGTGATGGTTCAGCAGGCGTCACTGCACGTGTCCAAGTATCAGCAGTTTGGTCAGTGGGTGTGAGGGGGAATGTTGTGTGTCGTGCACACTCTGCCCATGTGACAGGAGTGGCACAAGAGATGGGTGTCCAGCGGGAAGCACTGCGAGCCGGGCTTGTCTGAGAGCTGCTTGCCACACTCCTGAGGTGGGTAGAAGAAGTGAGGTTGACATGCCACGACTGCAACAGTGCGATGACACACTTACCTCACAGTGGTAACACTCGAAGTGATAGTCTTTGTTCATGGACACCACCCTGAGGATCTCCTCGCTGCCCTGAGCCCCACAAATCAAAGCTTTTACTATTACTTTCAAATCATCTAATGTTTGATCTTAACATCATTTATTTAAAAAAAACAAACATGCACATTTTTGTGTAGCAATTCGGCTTCTAAATTTCAGCACACATCACACCCTCAGCTCAAGGACAGGAATATCGCAAAAGTAATGACTGAGGATGAGAGGATACAGTTGAAACAGTGGTTTCTAAATTCTGCAACACCAAAGTCAAGTACTTGACAATACTACAAATATATCCTTATAAATCAAAAGTACATCACTAATACTTTTGTTTCCCAGCAGGCATGAAAGGTAATACTACCACCACAAACATGGCATTCTTGAATACAATTTTTTGAAAACTCACCTCAGTAGGTAATATTGGTTGTAAACAGGCAGCACACTTTGGAGCAAAGGTCCTGCGAAGAAACAAGATATATTCTTTAATAGATGGAAGAAAATGCATGGACATCAACACCAAACAATCATGTAGAACATGTGTCAAACTCGATCACACAAGATTTTTTTTAGAAGTCACGTGCCAAACTAAATGTAAATTTACCAAACAGGAAGTATGACTGAATTTCACGTCTTTTCATTCTTTGAGGTGATATCTATTTTAATCATCCCTGTGTTTTCACCAAACAAATTCCTTTCCTCCAACATCATTTTGACTCATACTGTTGACATGCATCACCTCAGTTCCGTATCTTATCTTCAACACTGACGTCTGACATCTTTGATTTGGAGCTGGGTCATATGACACTGTTGTTGATGCATATTTTTGATCATACAAAACGGTCTGGTTCCGAGAGGTTTCTGCCCGTTAAAAGGGAGTCTTGTCGCTCATTGCTGGAAACTGATTCCTCTTCCATTTATTCAAACTGAGACTCACTTGTTGTAGTCGGCAACACAGTAGATGTTGCTGTGCTGGTCCACCGTGAAAGGGACGCCGTCCAGAGCTTTGGCACACACCACGCAGCGGAAACATCCCGGGTGATAGGAGTTCCCCATCGCCTGCAGGATCTGCGGGTCAGAGACATCACGTCATGTAGACCAGAATTTACAATTGGGTTTGTCCTTTGATGTTAGACTATTTGAGACTAGAAGAGCGTGATGTTTCCATCGTGTTCGCCTGGAGACTAGAAGAGAATTGTTTACGTAAAACAGATGCATCTGTCCCCGGGGACAATAATTGTGGGAACCCGTCTACAGGCCAGAGGACGTCAGTGAATTCCAAGGTTCTCCCGAGACGCAGTGGGAAACATAAGGGGTCATTCCAGAGTGTTGACAGTACCTGTTCCAGTATGAGGTGACCGCACACGCTGCACTTCTCCGCCGCCGCCTGGAAGCCTGAAAACTGGGAGAGCAACACAATGTTTATATGTCAACAATGAGTCGAGCACAAACACTGACGCGTGTTTTTACGAGTCACCTTCATATAGAAGAGTATCAGCGGCGTTGTAACACAGTGGAGGAGCCTGAAGGTGTTCATGATCATCTACAGATCTTTATTGACATTTGTATGGTTTATCTTTCCACCCGTCTTCTATACCATCTTTTTAGATGCTTTTCCTCACTCACAGACACGTGCAGAGAGTTGCTAGGTTTGAACTTTGTGTAGCACTTTTTGATGAATAACAATCGTCTCACCTCGAACCATGACAAAGATTGCTGGTCATATTCACCGATATCTCATTGGAGAGATCTAGCAAACATCTCATCAGTGAGGCGTTTAGGTGCCTGCTAAGAATAGCTTGGTTTTTAGCCATTAGAATACATACTGTGTTGCCTGATCCTTTAATGTTGATTAAATACTGTGTCGCTTCACACAATTCAGTGTCTTTTATGGAGGAGTCATCAAGAATATTGAATGTTTGTAATAAATTGTTTATAGACGTTTTATTCAAAGCATGTAATTATTATTTTAACAATTAAATTTGGATAATTTGTATATTAAGAGATAGATAGATTTTTTTAATATATTTGAATTGGAAAATTCCAATATTTTAAAAATGATTACACCGTTCATGAAATTAAATGGTATAACAGCTGCACCATGATTGGCTGAAAGTTTGATCAAGTAGCTTGGTACTCCTTTGTAATAAAGAAACAAAGGTTCAATCAAACATTTTCAACATTTGAAATGTAAAATTCAACCCATATCATTGTATGAGATCATTCGACTTCCAGACAGTTTAAACGACTGTTGACGTCTCACCATGTAATCCTCTTGACAGTACACAGATCCATTGACGTTGTAAAAATCCTTGTTCCTCAGAGTGCGTCCTGTGTGAGGAGACAAGCGTGAGCGTGTGGTGAAGTCAGAGAAGGCGTGTTCGTGGACGACACTCACCGCAGGACACGCAGGTGAAGCAGCGCGTGTGGTACAGGCTGTCCAGAGCCTGGCAGGCGTTGTCCGCCCCATAGACGCCTTTCCCACACTTGATGCAGGTTCCTGCCGACACACAAACAAGCGTTTAGTCGGGAGTAATTACTCGTTTACGGCACATTCCAGGAGGATGTGTCTGAAATCCAACTCCACACAGAGTGTCAACACTTGTAAATCCTCTGGTTCACACCAGCGTGGGGATTTTCGCACAGTTAAAGCTCAGCTCGCCGCTTTGTTTGCTCATCCACTCCTGCGTCTCCGGCTGCTGTGGAGGGAAATTCCACTGGAGTAGACTTTTGGCAGCAGTTAAAAAGGGGAAGGTATTTTCTTTAGAGAAAATTAGAGATCACAGGTCATGATGCCACTTTCAACCCAGAATAAGTGCGTATTTCTGTAAGTTATATTTGTGGGTAATTACAAGTTTTCTTGACCTTTGTGACCTTTTATTAGGAAAGAGGAAATAACAGGTTCCCAGAATTAATCATTTCCTTAGATTTTATTCTCTGGAAATAAAGCCGTTGATGTCATATGCATGGTTTCACTTTTGATAGTTTGAAGTATTTCAGAGAATATGAGTCTTCGTTTCAAATGTTTTTTTAAATTGCATTATTTACAACAATATATTCTTTCCTTCAGCATCAGTTTGACTCCCTTAATCTCTGTCCCTTGACTTTATCTGGTATCACTATAACATGACCATTAATGTACTTTCAGTCAACCAGGCCACATAAAATTACTTGGTGGATCAGATTTGGCCTTTGGTTTGAGACAGAAACTAGAAATGTTTAAAAAAAAAAAAAAAATCTTTATTCCACTCCATTGAATCTGACTGATCACCTTAAACTAAACTGTCTTTCCTAGTCACGCTCGTAAAAAAATAAAAACTTATATAAATATATATACATAAAAAAGGTCTAAAAGACACTCGCCAGTCTTGACGCAAGTACTACAGTGAAGTGGTGCAAAAGTGTGGCGGTCCTGGACTGGCCGCGTTCTATTTAAGGGTCTTTCCTGTGTTGGTTTCCTTCCTGCTGTTGGTTTGCCACACCAAACAAGAGCCCTCACACTCTGCTGCCAGGACATTTCCAAGCTGGTGGAACCAGCAACCAGAGAGACCTGGCTGAAAATATCCTAAATGAAGGGACTGGAAGAAACTAAATTCACCATCTGGATAAAACTGACCTCAACCTAAATCACTTCATACTGAAAACGTCACTTTCCCAGATTCGTAGTTATTTAAAAAGGTATATAGAAAGCCTGGGTTGGAACTTTCCCGTTTTCTTTGATGTAAAATCAAAGGAAAAGTATAGTTTGTTGATGGTTATTATGGAAACAAGTGTGTGTACGAGTTTAGGGCATCAGTCCGCACACTCAGAGGAATACAGTATTGTTTGTCCCCTCCAGGCACAAATACCTGAGCTGAAAAACAGGCTGGAACACACCACGCACACACACGCCAATACAACACACACGCATATGATTCACACCCTCAGACACACACACACCACGTTACTGTGGCCTGAAGTCACTGAGGGGGGAAACACGCCCTTTCACACTGAGACAATATACGCGTATCACACACACACACACACACACACACATTTGTGTGAGTCAGCCGTGGCAGGAGCTGTGTTTATATGCACCATGTAATTTGTGTTTGAATGCCGCAGCAGAATTTTGGGTTTTATGGCGACTGTATCGACCACACTGAGAAACCCTGGCAACATCTGCCTCCAGCGTCAGGTGTGTGCGGCTGAGTGCGTGTATGTCCTGCCACGGCGATCCCAGAAGTTCACCCCCGAGCAGCTTCTGCCTCATTTCCAATGCAAGCACGTCTACTTGTCTGGATCAGTTTCTGTTTTTCATCCTGAGCACAGAGTGTTGCTCCAAGTCTGCGTGTCCCTGCAGGTCCTCGCATCCACACACGCTTTCAACTATTAATCTGTCCATCCATTCCTGCATCCACCCAAGCCTTTGATTCCCACCTGACACAACACCGTAATAACACAGGATGCCTGTGGCTGATTCAAATGTTGACACTGGATAATAAGACTTGAAATTATCTCACCAAAGAACTCCTGCCGGTTTTCGCCAGCCTCTCTTCCAGATCCTGCTGCCGGATCTTCCTTGGTCTGGACCAGTCCACCGGCTGATGGAGGTCCCAGAGCCTTGTTTGGTTTGGAGAGCGCCAACAAGGCCATGGACTGCTCCTTCAGCATTAGGCCGTCCAGGAGACCTTCCCCTTCCACCGCTGCATCTCTCAGAAGAAGCCGGGTCAACTCCTCCTGGTACCTTGTGCCAGGCAGGTCTGAATATCGAGCCCTTTCCCCCAAAACACCCCCATCTGTCCCTCTTATCCCGACACGCTGCTCCTCCCACCACTCTGGACCAGCCTGGTAGCAGGCAGCTGCTGGACTTCCTACAGCCGGGGGATAGGAATGCCTGGTGTCTTGAGTACCTGGACGCAGGCCTCTGTCCAAATACTGAGTCCATGCCTCCACGGGGGTCACGCCAAGTCGTCCCGGAGCACCGTATCCCGCTGTAGAGCCCCCCGTCTGCATGGAGGGGGACAGCTGCTGGGGTGGAAGGCCTCCAGAGGCAGAGTAGCGGGAGTCGTAACCCAAACTGATTCCACTGGTCCGGTTACTGCTGCAGCGGCTCCCCATCGGGCTGCCTCCTCCGCCTCCACTGGCAGTGCTGGACGCGAAGCTTGACCTCGGGCTGACCAACAGGGACTCTTGGAGGCTGAATGACGAGCAAGGGCTCAGCGTTGGTCCCGGTGGGTAGAAGAACCCCCCTCCCCCTGAAGTCACATCGGAGGGTCTGTGTGGTGGATGAGACAGAGACGCCGGGCGACTGCTTTCCCAGAGTTCACCGCCGGTGCTGAGGCGTTTGTAGAACAAGGCTTCCTGGAGGGAAAGACGTTTGTGCCGCTCTGGTTCGGACAGGTAGCCCGTTTCCGCCAGCCCGGGTCTGGGTGACGACCCGTACCCTCCTGCGGATGGATACGCCGGCGGGACGGAGAGAGGCGGCGGCTGAGATAGAAGCTGTTGTCTTCTCACCAGCTGCTGGAGCTCCAGCGAGTAGCGTCGTTGATTCAGGGAAGCTCTGGATCCGAATCCTCCCAGCGAGTCGCACTCAGGACCGAGGCCGGACTCCCGCCTCAGATGGGAGTCCATACCCTCACCTAGGTAACAGGAAGCTCGCTGTTGGGGGGAGCGTCGTCGCAGCGGTGCCACCGTGGAGGGGTGAAGCGGCGGCTCCCCTTCCGTAGGTACGACTCCCACGGAGGAGGAAGTCTGTGGTGGGGTGAGGAGCTGGGAGGGGGGCATTCCCACCCCACCTCCTCTACCACTCACAGGAACACATGCATCATTTGTGGTCACTGGGAAGTGGCCCTGTCTGGAGGATGAGACGGCGGCGGAGCCTGGTGCCGGTGGCAGCCCGCCGCCCCCCGGGGTCCCCGTGCTTGCATTACTGTTGTTAGCGTTGTTGCTCGCGTCGTGTTTCTTCTTGGAACTGTGGAATTTCACGCTCCCCGAGTCCGTCAGCTTGAGCTTTTCCAGTAACTTGCTTATGGGCCGGTCCATTATAAAACTGGTACTTGTCGTCAAAATAAGATCTGAGAGGTTACAGTGTACAACAGAAACAAGTTTCAGTCAGGTCGCCCCAATATTAAACTGTACAACAACAAAGTATACACAATAAATAGAACACAGGTGATAAATAGGGACGCTCAGGGGGGTTGCATTTCTCAAGTCTTCCGTTTGGCCATCAAGTGAATGATCCACAGGCTCCAGTGCCAGAAGAATCCATTTAAAGTTGCAGTTAATGATAGTTCAAGTCAGTCCAGATGAGAGTCCCAGGCCACTTGTGGGTGACCTATGGTCGAGGGGGGGTTCTTTTGTGGATCCTCATGTGGCTCCACAGCTGCATTCTCCAGTCTTTAAGTCTTGAAACAACGTATTCTCTCCGATAAGAGTCTCGCAACAACCCTGTAGCCTCTCGAGCACAGCAGCAGCGAGGCTCACCGGGATGAGGAGCGATGCTTCATGTGGGTCCGGTGGAGAGCAAGAGAACATAAATCCGTTCTTTCACACAAAGTCGACTCACCAAAACTCTGCCATTCATCTCAGGTAGAAAACGTGCTCGCGGAGGGGAAAAGTAAAGCCTTTGTATCCGCAGCAGAAGAGAAGGACAGCGGCTGTGATGAGACTCGAGTGAGATTCTTATCCCGGTTCAAAACTCCAGTCCAGGACTCGCTGAGAAGAGTAGAGAAGTTTGTGGAGGGAAGACTGAGCAGGAACCAGACGCCGCTACGCTTCCAGCAAGGCAGACCTGCGCCGGACAACACGATAAATAAAATCCCTCCCCGTGTGCTTTGCACGGTCGACAACTTTGTTTCTTTCTTTCTTCCCCTAAATAATTACTTACCTCCCCCCTCTTTTACAACACCGTCCAGCATGCAAAGCGGAAATGGGTAGATCCGGCGACTGCCTTTCAGAATAAAACCTGCAATTTAACACTTTAAGGTTGATTCTTTTAAGATAATTTACTTCTTTTTTTTCCAAGTTAAATTACAATTACATTTGGTGAATTGATCATTTTCCAAAAAAAGCAGAACGTAATTATTATAGGCTTATTTATTATTATTTTGTCTTTTTCTCTACTCGAATCTGCTATTTTATTAGTAGGCCGGTTTGCAGCTTTAGTCAGCCACCATATTCCTAATTATTATGGCCCTGTATATATGAATTATATTGTCTCATTTACTGCTGACTTGAGGACCCCGAGGTGTCTCGATGCTACCTCAAAATGTTGTTTATTCTTTCACTGTGGGGGCCACGAACGGAAAGGAAGTGACTATTAACATTTGAAAGTCAAAACATTCGGGCATAACTGTCGTGAGCGGCACACATTTAAATAACAACGCTTAAGACCCCAAAGGCACCAAAAAACACAAACGTTGTTTTCACTATTTATACCCGGGGATAACACACAGTTCGTGGTCATACTCGAAGAGCAGGTTTTATATTAAACTATTCATTAAATAAACATACGTAAGCACTAACGGCATAGAGGCAAATAGATCATTTCTATTACAATTTTATGTTGAAGGTTTCGCGAGTCGCGGTCGTGTTGACTCAGTCTAGCTTGACTCCTGTGTCGGTTCCTTTATCAGAGAGCGGCGAGTCGTTTCCCCCCACCAGGCCGGAACACCTTTCGTCCAGCCATAGACTGTTCCCTACGCTGAACGGTGTCCTGGCAGCAGGAGCCCCCCAGACCACCAGCTCTAAATGATATATGGGACCAAATCCACGGTGGAAAGTCCTTCCATTCGCTTTGCACGTGGGAAAAATAGTTCGTGTCGTTAACGTTACATTTAAAGCATTTCACGTTTTAAGTAACAGCCGTGTACATATTGAAACTATCAATTAAGTACAAACCAGATACATGATGAGTTATCAAATATATGTTTTTTTTATATATGTAGGTTATATTTACAAACTAAGGGAAATGTAAGGTAAATATATATTTATCTTATATACAACGTCGATATATACTGAAATTGCAATATATATATATATCATATATATGTAGAGAAGCTAAATATTTGTTAATTATTAATTAACAATTATTTGTTAATTGTGATGGTGTTGGCAGTATCTGAATAGTTAAGTTCCAAAATACGGTTCGACGCGGTGACTAAACCAGAGGCACTAGCTTGTCGTACCAGCAGCCTGTGGAATGTGCGGAGGGAGACATCGGCGTGGTCCGGTGAGTGGATTTTTTCGGCGTGTCTGACTTCTCCAAGGACGATCCAGAGTAAACATCCCGCGGTCACTCACAGGCGGATGTCGCCGAGCTCAGGCCTGGTGAGGCGGTTAACGGTCGCAGCGACGCACCGCAGGGGGTCGCGGACCCTCAGCACCGGGCGGTGGGCTCGAGTTTACCGGCTTTACCTTCCGTCGAGCCCCCAGAAAGAGTTGTCCCCGCGGCACACCGAGGCTCCTCCGCGGCTGCGAGTGAGGACTTGTCTGGAAGAGCTAACAGAGAAATTCTTTCGGGCTTAGTCTCAAAGCCCTTCATACAAGAGTAGTACTTTGAAGGGCTGAGGTGGCGGCCATGCTGTGTGTGCAGAAAATGTAATTATTATTTCCGCCATGGAGACGGATCATCAAATCCCATCAAAAATTTTACCAGCTCGATGTGTGTGGATGTCATTATGTCTTCAAAGGCTCCACAGGCCTTGAACGCACCAGGGGTCCAGTCAGATACTCCAAATATCCCGGCATCTTTACACGCACTTCAAAGGATGATTCAACAAGTACCGACCACTGAGAAACCTTTATGGAACTCCTGCTCAAAATCCAGGACAAAGTTAAGGGACAGTTTTGAGGGAACAAGTGGTTTACTAGCTTCCATGAATAATATAAGTATTATTCCACTAGACTGTGCGGTGGGATCATCTTTATGCATAGATAAATACTTTCTAAAGGGGGGCGGTGCGTTCTCAAAGATGAATGTGTCTGAGACTTCCAGCATGCACTGCAGGACTAAACGATTACCTGGTACATATATATATATATATATATATATATATATATATATATATATATATTTAATTATTATTTAAAATTATATAAATTATTTATTAGTTTCTTATGAATTTTGTCCTTAGTCTTAACCGTAAGTAAAAGTGTCTGCTTTCTCTTTGCTTTTTATTTTAAACAAACAGTAAGCCCGCAGTAATATATGTCACAAGTGGTGCATAATTCTGAGGTCGTTACTACTCAGAAAAATAAATATATACGCATCTCTTCCTAATTTGAGATCGGTCAATGGACTGTGATATTCAAGGATTTTAATCATTTCAAATATTTTCAATGATTCAATACGTTTTTAATATATGTGTACTAAAAGTTAATACAACAAATGTAACAGACTCTAAGAATGTTTTCAGATGGACAAAGTCAATATATATTTTTTTACAACTAGGCAATGTTTAGTCATTGGGACTAGAAGTTTGAGTTAAAAAACAAAAGATGATGAGTTTGAAAGTATACCAGTGTCATCGGAATATTGTATGGTTAAAATCAACATTTAAAATGTTAAAACTTTCAATTCATGTTTTTGTTTTCAATGATATAGATTTTTGTATTTTAATTATGTTATTTCAAGCAATTGAAAATTTAAAAAATGAATGATTTTGTGTTATACAAATTAACCCTTGGGTTATCTCAGGGTCAAGGTGACCCAGGGGTACCACAAACACTTTCTTTTTTGGGACCCTAAATTATATAATATTGATTTAATTGAAGCCTTTTGGCTGAAACTGCACTACCTGTGCCTTAACGTTGTTTATTTTGTTGGTATTCTGTTAATTAGTTAATTATTTAAGTGTTGTTGATTATTTATTTATTTTTGTTGGTTATTTACTATTTATTTCTTTTTTTGAATGTCTTATTTAACACCCTTTCAACTGTCTAATTCATGTTTTTCATCATACATTTTTGGTATAATTATAATGCCACCAGATAATACCAGAAAAGTTGTGCTCTTGAACATTTTTACATTGATTTTAAAGTGCTACAAATGAAAAAATATTGAATTTAGAAAAAAAAAAAAGAATTATTGGAATTATTGGTCTAGAAAGGCGCTATATAAATAGAGATTATTATTATTATTATTATTATTATTATTAATTAAAGCTGTAAAAGGTAAAAATTATAATAATGATATATATTTATTTTTTGTATTTAATCTTTAAAAACAACAAAATTTCAATCAAACAAATTCAAAGTTTCAAAATTTTGAAATGTTAAATAACACCATTCAATATTCTGAGGGCACTGGTATACTTCTGTATACCACATTACATGTTTGTCTGCTTATAACCTAATAATGATGTCATGTTTGCATGTAATGAAAAGTCCAAGGCAACTCCTTGCTGGATAAAAGAGAAAAAAAACCTAAAAAGCAGTTCGTGCCTGCAGGACATAGCGCTCACCATTTGGCTGAGTTAACTTAAGATGCCACATGGGCATTGAAAACCACAGAACCCAGAGGGATTCTAACTAAAAGAATTCTTAGGCCGAGAGGATCAACTGCTGGGTTTGGTAGAGATTCTAATTGAATATGGTTAGTCTATTTATATGAACTATAGTTGAACATAGTAATAACAAACGCTGCATAATTATATATAATTGTGTTTTAATTGACGTAATATTGGCATAAAGCTAGAGAAGCAACAGGGTTGAACCCAATCTGCCTTCACAAGGATTTACGGTTGACCTTATGCTTCAAGGTCATTAGTGTACTACAAAGTAAACAGAAATAAACCCGAAGGAGACCTCCAGAGGGATCAATAAAGTTCTATCTATCTATCTAAATAGTTTATTATCTGACATTGTATCTGACCCTTGGAATACTCCTTTATTCGCTTGTTAAAATACTATGTAGTGAACTACACCTGTTGCCATAAAACATAAAGTCAGTAGTCTCAGTGCTGCTCAGGTTGTACTGTATATGAATAGTTATGTACATTTACAACATGTGTACAACATGTGTAGTACTGTAAACGAAATGTAGTTAATAGTTTCAGTACTGAACATGTAGTACTGTATATGTATACTGCAGTACTGTATAGTCCTGTATGTGTTCAAATAACTATTCCCGGTAATATGTTGTTAAATAAAACGTAAACACTGAAAATGAAGTGTCTTCATACACCACTAAATCACAATAGTATAAAGCACCTCGCCTGGATGATGTACGTAGCATGCAAAATGATAAGAACTCATAGATAATAAAGCTTTTCTAGAGTCAGGACATGTAAAAAGTTACACCACTTCCTGTATTAAACTGAATTAGACTTTAGCGCCACCCTGCGTGTAGAACGATTACCTGCAGACAAGATGGCGGCCCCCGTGAGGACATTGTGTTGTTCAGGTTAGACAGAGGTTACTTTATCACGCTTTTCTTTCTTTCTTTGTCATTTCGTCTTTCCGAAACACTATTTAAATGTTCCTGTTATCTACAGAGTCGTCTTGTTTGCTTACGAAAGGATGTAACGACTAGCACACATGCTAACTGTTGTTCGTGTGCACTGCTAATGAAGAACATGTTGTCATCAATGTGTCTACATGTGTGTCTGTTATTTATTTGAACATATGTTTTTTTATTTTTCCAGTTTGGAGACAGTCGTGCAGACAACTCACCAGCTCTTGTTCACTTCAAGGTGGACAGAAATGGAGAATGGAGTAAGTTAACTGCTGTACTTCTACAGTTACGTTGTATACAAGAATCTGAAAATACAATGATGGCAATTTTAAGGGAAATCCTGTTTATCTAAAGGTATTTTATTGTTTGATGCCTTTAGAACATTTTTAGGTCACAAGAGCCAAACGTTTAATTCAGATCCAGTTCTTATTAAGAAAAATAAGAATAAATTAACCAATACTTAATTATTGCGTATGTTTGGTGTTTATAGACATGGAATTCCCAAAAGTGGCTCTGAATATGGGCTGTTCACAGATCTCCCTGACTGGTCCTTTGCAGGTAATATTTTCTTTTTTTTTGGGGTACCAATGTGGAACTATGGAGATTTTACACACACTTACAAATGTACAAGACAATGAACACAATCATTAAAGAAAGAAAACTAAATAATGTTTTGTTTTTTTTTTGAAGAAAAATAATAACTTTATTGATTAAAACATTAAACACTTTTTTTGGTTGTGTGCAGATGGACGGCCTGCTCCTCCGTCAAAGGGCATGTTACAGAGAAGGGAAAGGAGAGAAGAATTATCTGTGAGTCATTTTTCAATTTCTTTCATGATTGGGAGCTAACATTATTTCTCACACACAGAAACGTATTGTGATGCTGGACAAAGAGATTGACAAAGGAATGGAGTCGTGGCAGAGGCAAAAGGAGGAAGCTGTGAGAATGGAGAAGCACCAACAATCGCTTCTGCTGAAGCCTAAGGGGAAACTGCTGATAAAGAAAACACCCAAGACTTAAACTACTTTTGTAAAAATATCTCTCCTATTCACTTAACCTTCTGTAAGGCAATAAATGATTTATACATAAGCTTGTTTGTTCGAAGTCATTGTGATTTTCTTAATGTATTACAACTAGTTAAAACTGGAGGTTGGTGAATTTACCAATTCAAATGAGTTGTTTAACAATATTAATTAAACATTAATTATTGGATTTACTATTCATATATTCTGTGTATCTAATGTAAAGGTGTGTGGCAGGTGTCCATGCATCTCACGGATGGCTGAATTATTTTCTGAATTTAGTTATGAATTTCTCAAAGGACTCTTCGTAAGGGATTCATAAAGTACAATATACTGTACATATATTTCTATCTTATGCTTTGGATCAGTGGCTAAAGTCGCCAATCTCCAATGTAGCTTCTGGTTTTCTAGTTCATGTCTGTCTGCCTCCACTAGAATGCAGCATTTCTCCAAATAATGGCTCAAATCTCAACGCCATTTTGTCAGACCTCCAGAGGGTTAGTGAGGGTGTGGACTTGCAGAAGGTGCGAGACACCTTGGCTTCCTGTAAGGCACATGTCTATGCCAAGTTTAATCAGCCAGTCACAGTGGAACAAAGGAAATCTACCATAAATGTTTTAAGTCTGATTTAACTTAAATATACATTTCTCTCTTAAGTGTTTTGTTTGATCTAAAATTCCAAATACCTTTGAAGAGGTGTATTATAAATATAAATGTTTTGCCTCTTTGGCCAAACTTTGAGGGGCAAATGCAGTAAAACCTTTAACAGGAATAGGTTTTAGCTGTTGTGTGAACAACAAAAATACTCTATTTGATAGTTTTTACTTTTAAAACCGTTTCAATGGAGTCACACATTAGATTATATCCCATCATCCTTTGATGTCCTGGCCCTCTTGTAGCAACTCTTTGAAACCAGAAATGGTCTGAATCTTTATGTTTTTAAACCTTCATGGGTCATCTGTTTAGACACCAGCCAGTGATGTCATCATGATCTCACTCAGAAGTGGGTGTAGTATTTACATCACTGTCAAAAAACAGATGTATTTAAAAAAAGAAGTGTGAAAATTAAGGTCAAGTGAGGCCTCTGCACTAATTTCTTCCAACTTTATTAGTTCAACCCTTTTCAAAAAAGTGAGGCAAGCGTCTACTTTTTTCCCTAAATCTGGCATCTTGCTCTCTTTGTGTGCCTCATTTCTCTTCCCTTCATCTTCCTCCCTCTCTTGGTGCCGACTTCAGCAAAGCCTCACTGTAATTATGGCCGCCAGCCGCTGAGTTGCAGATTCTTTAGGGTGAAGATTGAAGTCCCCCTCCTCCTCATTCCTCCAGCTTTTTCTTCTCTGTGAAATTGACCAAAGGAGCTGACTATTGTGTGGCAGGACACAGAACAGACCACTCTGTGTAATAAAAACTCAAAAGTGTGGAATGGAATGTCACTGATGCTGATTAGAATTAAATTCATGTGGAGCAACAGTGAGATGTAAAACTCCACAATCACTCTAAACTTGGAGAAAAAATGATAGCATTGAACTCCCCTCTTTTGTGTGGAACCCCCTCATCCCTCCGGTCCAAGGCTCCACGTGTTGTTTTGCTTTTGGAGAAATGAGAAACAGATGTTGCTTATTGTGCAGAAGTCAGCGCTGGAGGAAGGGAGTGTTTCGAGGGCCGAGCTTGAATGTAGTATGAGGCGAGGTGAACTTATGCTAGTCTAATGTGGTTGTTTTTTGGGATTAGTCGACACTTTTCTTTTCTTTTTCGTCCTGACACAGAGAGCGCTTCCTGTCTTAGGGTCCAGGGGTTTGTGGCGGGTCTGATTCAGCAGACTGCTTCCTGTCCTGGGAGTTTTTGCACCTTTATTAAGTGCATTCATGTTTTAGAAAAAAGACAATCTAAGTAGTTCAGAGTTTGACCCTTAAATCAAACCCTTTACTTAAAAGCTCAGTAAGACCTGACTAAAAGATGAAACTCAAACTTTAACTGAAATATTTTGCAGTCCAATTTCATCTCCAACCTTTTAAGTAGGAGTTTAATAAATGTAAATGTAAGCAAAGTTCTCAATACACAAAACAATCACAAGCGTGTAGATATATTTATTTAACATCCTTCCATGTGTTTTTCATGTCTGTCCAGATTCAGGATTTGTGATCTACCTATTGGACGCCTCTCATCTAAACCTTGCTGCCTTGTTAAACATGGACAATAAGTTTTGTGTTCAATCTGATACAACATAAATGGCTTTTTTCACACTAATCTAAATAAAGAGGGTGTATTTTAATCAACTCGGTCATCTCTCTGTAAACCCCACATTTTTAAAAAACCTCTCTTACACATCTGTATCAGAAGTGAAGTCAGGTTTAATATTTTGCTGTGGTGGATAAATCAAGCTCCTCCACACTAAACAGTTTGCATACATGCATTCTAATAATGTATTTGACAATTATCAACGTTTAAAACAAGCACTTTTATTATTTGCAGCTTCCTAAAATGTTTTTTTTCCGATTTTACTCTTTAATAATAAGAAGTCAAGTTGATAACTTGTTGTTATCAATGTATTCTTTGAGAATGAGTGATATTTTTCTTCGAAGAAGACAACACAAGCTGTTCTTCAGTCTGGTGGTTCGACTCTCAATGCCCCACAAACTAACCCCAGAAGTAGGGGGTTAAAAGCATCTGCATGCAAGGTGAGTTTCCTTATGGATCTAAATGTGGCCTGTCGAGTGGTTTACTAAAATAAAAGTTCAATGTTTATGTTTATGTGATATTTTAAACTTTAAAAATGCCAGTTTAAGATAAAATTAGGAACAGAGCTTTTTTGTTGTCGACAATTATACTGAGATTTCCAATAAGAAATAATTAAGATCAAGATTGACAATATCACAATCAGAATCACATCACAACGTTTGGAACGTACATTTTGACCCCTTGAATGACTGAGTTTGATAAACCTGCCAAACCAGACCTTTAATAGATAGATAGATAGAAATAATGACCAGTCACAAAGTAACAAAGTCGCACAAACATACAGTATGTAATATGACAGGTAACTTCTGTGTCATGACGCAAACAAGCAAAAAAGTGAACTTGTGGATGGGGATACCTCTATGGTTGGCTTTGAGTTAACAGCTGCTGGAGAAAAGTTGGTTGAACAAAGTGGAAAGAATGAAGTACAGGATTTGACTTCCTGCAACATTTTCATACCTACAAATGGGTGATATTTCCCCACTGGATTTAGATGCAACTCAATCCATACTTTGGTATGGAGACATGTTTCTGTCAGATTTTCCATTTGAGTGTTTGGCTGACCAAGACTGATG
Organism: Callionymus lyra; assembly: GCF_982586985.1. Lineage (NCBI taxonomy): Eukaryota > Metazoa > Chordata > Actinopteri > Syngnathiformes > Callionymidae > Callionymus > Callionymus lyra. The sequence continues at coordinate 35,555,183 of NC_141821.1, read as the reverse complement.
AAGGAAAACGGGTTGAAAAGTCAGCGCATGTACAGAGCGCAGCGCTAATGTAGGTCACCCAAACAAAGTCTCGGGTTGAATTGCATGCAGCTGCCCGCGCCACATCCTGCTGGGGTGGTGGTTCATCATGCACCACCCAGCCAGCCTGTACCAGTTCAGCAATAAAGCGAGGTAGAGCATCTACCCGACGACCAGCAGATGTTTGGCAAACACTCCGGTTACACCTCTGCACACCTCCACATGTCAGGACGAATAAAATGGACCATAATTAGGAGGACTTTTGACTCTTCTCTCAGTTTAATGCCAACACAGGACTAGGGGTGCTCACGCTGAGGATATGAAATTAAATTAAAAATGTATCCATCCATCTTGCTATTGTCTTGTTTCAAAACCTTTTTTTATCATGCAGAAGTATTCAGATGACTACTTCTACTTACTCCAACAATACAACTGACATAGCAAAAACATAACTGTTAACATAATACTGAAAGTTCTGTCAGTCAGTAGCAGTGAAGGTGGGATTCACTTCTGGTGCTGCCAGTATACAGTGATCCTGCACGCAAAGAGAACAAAAAGATCTAAACAATGGATCACTGACTGTTTTCAGTCACATCACCATAGCAATGAATTCAACAGACTTCGTGCAGCAGCTCACAGAAGAAAAGACTTGACAGACAGACTCTTGATAGCTTCCTGGAAAATTGCTTTTTTGAAAGGTTCCAGAAGGAGTCAGTCTGCGCTCACTGGTTCCTAGTTTGTGGTTGTGTGCAATACATATTGAAATTTAAACGTAGGTTTCAGGTTTTTTAGAAACTGTTGATTAATCACTGAGATATTGCAAATGAAAGTGTAAATAAATAGATTCATCTAAAAAGTGAATACATGTCTTAAAAATTACTTTAAGGCTTTAATTTATTTACTGAACTCATTTAAACACATTTTAGAAGGAAATAAAGCATCTTAAGTAATCCAAAACTGAGTTAACTAATGAACAACACCCACCTACTTGATTTGCACCGGGATCATCCATGAGTCTTTGTACTTTTGATATACCAACCTTTTAGTTTTTCCATGAGAATGTTTGAGAATTGTTATCTTCTGTCTCCTCTTTTTTGTTGCTTCCCCCTGCCTTCATATACAAGCATTACTAGAATGTCACTTTATTTCACATTATGGAACTTTGGATTCTATTGACGTTTTTGGCTTCTTCGTAGTTTTCCTGGATGGGAATTAATCACAGATGGGATCATGAAAACAGGAGTCGCCGATTGACTTGCAACACAACAGGTTTATTATTTTTTATATTATTATTATTTATTATTAAAAATTCTCATTTAAAAATATTTGTGTCAATTAAAAAAAGGAGAGAGAGCAAATATAAAGACAAAGATAGAAAGAGTCCAGCAATGCTTGTGGTGACTGAGGCAAGTATCTCATGATCTTGGAAAAAAGGAAAAGAGACATGTTTTTTTTCAATCTTTTGATGTTGTTTTCATTTCTTTGCTTGTCCATAAAAAGCACTGTAAGAGATGGAAAACTTTCCTTAACTCATAAAGCTGCACACACACATACACATGAAAGAAAGTCCAAGACCTTTCAGAAATACCAGATGCTCTGTTGGAACGCAGCTCTGTGAAAGAAAAAAAAAAGTGGAGGTTTCATTATTTTTCCATCTTGCTTCTCATCACTTGACAGCAGGAGCCAAACTGTGACTTGACCACACATCCATCTGAGAGTCTGCATTGGCTGGAGCAGTGAAGCCTGGATTAAGCTGTCCATGAAGAGATGACCACCACACTTTCCTTGATGCCTCCCGGATCTTTTGATTCTGATATTGTGCAGTGAATCTTTCTGACGACCTTTCATGGACTGAAGTCATCATCACACCTGCTCCAGATGAAGCTCATTCGTGAACCTGGAGGAATCGGATGGTTGCCAGATCTGTCATTGGTGTCCTAAATCTCTTGTCTAGAGTTCACTAGTAACATGGTTTTCTTAACTAGTCCTAGTGACAATAGTGTAGGGAATTAATGCACTACTCATTGGTAATGTGTAATAACATCCTTCTGTAAATAACTACACAGATTTAACTTGCTACATTATGAATGTTACATATTTTATTGTGTTCATCATCGTTGTGTTTCTTTTTCCATTTAATCATACTGACTGAAGAAATGTCACTTGCCTTTCAACCTGCTGATAAACATAATAACATCACAAATAATAACATTTTATTTTTAAAAAATTGGGTTGCCAGGTTCTTTTAACCGTAGTTTTCATTCACAAAATGTGTTTGTGGTTGACCTTGAACTTAAAGGCAAGATGAGGGATACCTCAAACACATTTGTTTTGGGTCACCTTGAGCCTGAGATGAAACAAGGGTTTAAATTAGGCTAATGAGGTAAATACAACCTTTGCCAATATTTCATCAGCCAATAAATGACCCAAAAGGAAAAAAAGAAAGTCCAATTCAAAGATATTTTCAATAAGCTAAACCTATACCTTGAAGCAGTGTGAACTCTTCTGACTTGAGCTTAGGATCGTCAAAAAATTAAAAATGAAGTAAAAAAAGAAATACAATAAATAAACATTTAAAGGTCAAACGTGTTTCGCTTTTTCGTCTTCGTCTAATTTGAGTTTTCAACTGTTACATTTTCCTCTGCTATGAAATAAGAATATTGGATTATTGAAGCATAATTCATAAAAAATGACTGAAGATCAATGGCAATGATTATCTGAGTGGCAAATTGAAGCATACATCAAAAATGCAATAGAGATTGTGGTATTTTATAACCATTGACTTTGTGTCATAGAACCTTCAATTTCACATGTTTAGGTATATAATAATGAAACCATAAGTCACATGTTGTGGAAAACTGTTTAATTTGACTTATCTGATGTACAAAATTTGACATAATAAAACAAACACATTCAATTGATAATTATAAATATTATTCATTGTCATAATCTTAATGCATTCATTTCCAATTTGAAGCACCATTTGTGTTTATAAATAGGATTTGCTTGCTGTCGTCTGTGTGAGACTTCAAAATAAAAGCAGAGAAGTCACATTCAACCTCCTGTTCCTGATCTAAGTCGCTGTGAACTGGTATTACTTTCAATCATTGTCATGTTACGCCTCTGTCCAGCAGGACTCCAAATGACAATTAAAAAAACAAACAAGCGTAAACAATAATTACAAAAACTGTGAAAGAGTTTGAAATTGCACCATATTGCCGGAAGTTCTTCTCACACATGTTAACAAGCAGCTCATACTTTTTACTCAACACAAATGCACTGGAATGTTTAAAACCATGAGATATTATTTCCCACCTGACTGCTTGCACTGACAACAGAACTCCAGTTGACGAAATTCTTACATTAGCTTCAAGCTTGTTCTATCACAGCTGTTTCTAAATGCATATTTACCGGTAATTATGTTGGTGTGTTTTAGTGGCCAGCACAGACGCTTCAATCACCATCTTCAATTTATCAAGAAACCCCAAGACTGCAGCCCAAGAATCCTTCACACGTTGGTTTTGTTTCAGAGTTAAGTCTCTGCTTTGTACTGTATTCATTCTTTTTTTGGTACCAAAAACCTATAAAGACCTAAATGACATTCCTGCAACAAAACATTGACTCATATGAATTAATAATACTATTCATATATTTTTGAAAGTGCTTTAGTGGACTGTGACGACATGCGACGGGTAAAAGAAGACAAGAGATGAAAGACCACATATAGATGAGAAAAGTTATAAACATTTTCACCAATTGATGCATCGGGATGATTAACTTTAAACTGATTTGTCGTGCAACTGGAAGTTTGTTGGTAAAATCAGACGGCAGTTCAACTGGGGTCGTCCAGTTTCTCAAGAGCAGGGAGGGACTTTTTTTAAAAGCACGATGAGAGCGGAGAGGCTGGGACCTTAATTTCTGAGCAGTACATGGAAATAGTTAACATACAAATACACATTTTCCTGATTTTAGTTTTCTGCCTCTTTGTGGCACATACAAACCACTATTCCCTTAAATCCCTTCTTCTCTAATCTCATCGTCTCTCTCTTTGCTCTCACTTCTCTCACCCATCGAACTCCCCCCCAGCTCTCTCTGTCCACATGAGACAGTTCGTCGGTCAGACCCTCTTGCTTCCTACACCTTATCCAGGAGAGACCTCTGGCAGTAGAGGAGGCGTCGTGGGGTTCCATACTTTCTGAAGAAGAGCAGGACCCCCAGAGTGAGGACCACCAGCACCAGCAGGAGGAGTGGGATCACAACAGCGACTGGGCCTGCTCCACCCTGCGCCTCGTCCACCTCGATGATGATCACCTCTTCCTCCCGTCCCTTCTTAGGCTCCTCGCCCTCACAGCCCATCCAGTCAGTGAGAACGGACTTAGGGTATCCAGACTCCACCTTCATGTACTGGTTGTTGAACTTCCAGTATTTGTTGGCCTTGTAGAAGTACGTGTAAGCTGAGGGACAGATTTGAAAACCATTAACGTGAATTATGCTTCAGGCCGTAGCAGCATGGCTATGAAGCTTACATCCGTCCTCGCTCATGATGGCAGCCTTGATATTCTCAGGCGCGCCGCTCCACATGCTAATGGGTTTTGGATAACCGGCGTCGACGCTGCGAGTCTGCTCGTTGAAGCGGTAGTATCTGCACACAGTTAGGAGAGTTGAATGTGTGGAAGACACAGATCGTAATCACAGTCTTGCTCCACCAAAATGTCTGAGTCAGAATTCTCTGTGTTTGGGCTCCAGATAAACACTGTGGATGCGAGTTAGAGCATGTCCGTGTTTGGAAATGGAAAACAGTATTTTGAAGAAAATAATGCCACGACTCTGTGCCTGAACACGTAGAGCAGTAGTGTCGAACTGCTTCACGCAACGGGCCAAAACCTTCTATCTGAATGAAAAAATGTATATTAACGAAATGGTTTATAACAGTTCACCTTCAACAAACATTCCTATCGAAGTCCTCCGTCATACCGTATCATACGGCTATATCAATGAACGGCCTATTTTCGTACACAAGGCATAACTAAAAAACATTTAAAAACATTTTTGAGTGTTAAACCGCGTGGAAAATTAACTCAACCAAACTCAGCTTTATTTATATGGCACTTTAAAACAAGAGCAGTTGGCACAGAGTACAAGAAAATAAAATATCAATATCATCAGTGTATGACTTTTGAGATGAAGCTCATTGAAAGTAAACTTATTGAAAATCTAGAAGTAATAACTGAATCCAATAAAGAGATTTCATGAAGTATATTTGGCAGACATGCCTTCTTTTATCAGTTTCCCAGTTGTGTAAGCTATACTCGTTAGTTTCCAGGCAGATCTATTATGTACCCACATTTATAACTTTGGTTCTTCCAGAGACTAAAACAATGTTTCCATAGACATGCTGCCCTTTCGATTCTGATCGTCTGTTTTTATGTGTCGTATTTTTGCAAAGAAAACCCCCCAAAAACATGGGATTTCTAGAGTCATATATCTCTGGTTTGAAGCTCAAGCTACCCTTCTTCGCCTTCTTCATGTTTCAACATAGCAAATGTTAAAAATGCATTGAGTTATGAAGGAAATATCAGTTGCTTAAATACAAAAATACAACAGTGTGAGTACTTTTCTGCACAAGCACAAGCTCTTCAAATGCAAACTTGGAGTGCATGTGTGGGAGTGTTGCATGTGTTTGGTATTTACAACAACATCATTAGCCGCATGCAAACTATTATAGAGCAACATAACAGTGCTGCACTGTAATTAAAATGCCCATTGGTCCTCAGTAAAAAATAATTCAACTCGTATTGTTGATTTATTGTCAAAAAGTAAAGCCTGAAAATGACGTTGTTCTTTCTATAGACATTAAGGGATATGTTAAAATAAGTAATTGTCAACAACAGTTACATTATTTGTGTTGCCATATTCAGAACACTCACTTGTTTCCTCTGAAGAAGTAAGTCTGTCCTGTTGGTGTATAGAAGAGAGCCGCATCCATCTTGTCTTTGGGAAGACCAGTGCCCATGTCCTTGAGGCTTTTGGGAGAGTCTTTCTCCATAGTGGATTCACTGAACACCCAGTACCTGTCGCCTAAAGACACGAGGTTAGTTGACCACCTGAGAAGCTTCATTGCCCTTTTAAGATGATCGTGGACGCATGGCACCTTTGAAGAAAATGAATTTCCCATCATCTCTCTCGTACGCAGCGTTGATGTTTGAGGGGAGATTCTTCCAGAAGTGACTGATGGCCATGGGGTAACCTTGCACTACCTTATTGTTACGCACACGCCAAAACCACTTGTCCTGAAACCACATGAACCCAACATTATTTTGCTTATATTAATGACAGGGATGTCTTGACGCTAGGGTGGGTACAATATGTGTCTTCTTGTTTTACAAACGTTTTTATGATTTTAACAAATAAATTAAAGTATGAGTTCACAGAGAGTTATGAAAATCTATTTACCTTAAACACAAACTTTTCTCCTCTAAGAATGGCGATGGTGTCATAATGACCCTCACAGATGTCAGGACCATGGTCAGGTTTGCTGGGGTTGGAACTCTTAGTGGGCCGAGGGGGGGGAGGAGGAGCTCCAGTCTTAGTACCTGTCAGGGAATCAACGGACGGATGATAGATATTTTTGGCCATGAAAAGGAAACTGACTAACAAACAGCTGTGAAGTAAAAACTTTGACTCACCGTAGATGGCCTGGATACCTCTGCGATCATCATCTGGCAACTGGAAGTTCTCCGTGTCCAACCATTGGTAGAAGGGGGCCATGATAGCAGAGGGGTTATTAGAATGCTCCAGCCCTAAAGCATGACCCAATTCATGGACAGCTACCAGGAAGACATCGTTGCCTTCAAACCAAGAAAGATTATTAAAGCCAACCCTAAGTCAGGGAAAAACAACCTATAAATCTTTAGCTCACCTCCTTGGTCCACGTTCCCAGTGGTCCATGGCTCAGCAAGGTCAAAGTGTGTGTCACCACCTATGCCCTGGCCCGGGAAGTATGCGTGAGCCAGGAAGCCACCCTCGCCATCAAAGGGTGTGCTATCGCCGTGGAAACCATCGGCAAACGACAACATGATATCGGCGTACTTGTCCACCTTCCCGCTGATGTGGCTGTAGGGAATTTCTCTGAAGGTCAATGGGATGGCACTCTCCCACACCCGGAAAGCTTTTCTGATGGCTTCGTATGTGGCTTGTTCACCTATTTTTGGAGTGTAGTTCTCTATGCTGCCGGGAACAATGGAACATCTCAATGTAAATCTGGAAACAAACATAGATAAAGACATGTTCTTACCTGAACGTGATCTCAGATTTGTCCCACTTCAAGCCCTGCACAGCGTATCTTTTCCTCCTCAGGTTAGTTTTCAGCTGAGGGCCAAACTTGTCTGGGACACCACATCGTGGACGGCTCATCGCCCTGGAAGCATCTATATTATAAAACTGAACCACTCTCTGTTTCTCATACCGCTGAAAGGACTTACTTTATTGTGTTGGTGTCTATTGTTCCAGTGACCGTGAGACCGTAGAACTTCTGCATGGCTGAGATGGCTGATTCAATGGTTTTGGGTGAGCGGAGGGCCTGGGCTCGGACGTCCCCTGGGGGCAGGTAGCCATACAGTTGCAGCCACGCCTGAGCCCCAAAGAGAGAGAGGAAATAATTACATAAATATATATATAAATACCTGGTTTTAATACAGATAAAGAGACTACATGTTCTTTTCCTGACTCATTTCGGTTGCACAAATCTTGTTAAAGACATCTAGGTTAATAATAGATGTGTTCCTTTCTCAACTTTGTGACCATTCAGAAAGCACTGAGACAGCTCATACTTCCTCCTTTTGAGTTTTTTTGGTTTCGGACAAATGGTGACAAAGAAGAACATCAAAAACTGGTATAGTAAAAACATTTTTTTTACATTTACATGTAACTATTGTTTCTTTTTAGGCAACATCTACATATCAATAAAATGGACAATGAAGATGTTAAACAATCTGGATTGTGGTGTGAGTGAATGCAGCAGACAATAGAATCAAGAAAATGTATTTTTTTTATGCAAAGGTTTCATTACAGATGGGGTTTTTTGCTAGAAAACATAATAGTTTAAAGGAAAAGATGGGACGGTGGCACATAACAAATGCAAAAAAATGTTTCCAGTCTAGACACCTTTCTGGGTCATGGTGACTGAGATTACATCACTTTTCTTTGGATTTGGGGTTTTATTTAGATTTCAGTTCCTCTCTCATCCCTTCTTTTGGGTCACAACAAAGTTTCCAACAACAGCTTTATTATTTACGTGGATTAAGAGGTCTGGGTCATTTGAAGACATTTGAGTGAAACCAGAAGCTAATTCATCCAAGATACAGTTTCCATTTAAGAACCCTGAAACCGTGAAGCCACTGCCAATTCTATTATTCTAAGTATTTCAATAAGGAAATTGGATCTTGAAAAGTCTCAATTTTCCTCTTAAGTCCCTTTTAACTTACATCCAACTGTTGTTTAAAGTCTGTTAATGTCTTTAAGTCTACTTGCTTATGAACCTTTTCTTCAGCTGCTTCTTTACAGTCTTCTTGGTTTTTTAGTTCTTGCTGTTACTGCCAGTGTGTAGGTACTTCTTTGCCCTTGATGGTTTAGTAGTTTTGATACTAATGTGCTCATGAATGTGAAGTCCTTAAACTTCCCAGACAGAAGTAAAACAAGTTTCAACATGAGCGAAGTAGCTTCGTTTTTTATGACTAGAATCTAGAATTGTTTGTGTTTCTTTTCCCATAACTGTGTTCAAAATGTCTCTACAACAGCAATTGTTAGAGCTAGAAGTTTTTTTTCTAATTCAAGTGAGAGAGTGTTATGATTTAGTGTTATCATGGCAAACTTTGACATATGTAAAAGTACTTTCTATATTGTATATCTTTCTCAGACAATATATGTTTTCTATCTCCACCCACTCATCTGTTACCCCAAGGCTCAGTTTCCTAAAATATTCCTGAAACTATAGGCTCAAAATATAGGATAGATAGATAGATAGATTTTCCTTTATTAGGCCCACAAGGGGACATTTTAGTTACAGCAGCATCAGGGGGAAACAAAAATACAATAAGAAAAAGCACACACAAAAAAAATAATGAAGGAAATACTTAAATAAGAATATAATACAAAGATATTCTAAATGTAAAGACTTGTTAATCATCATATTTTTATGTTAGGCCAGTCTGCTGCAATTTAACCTTCTGTTATCTCAGGGTCAAGGTGACCCAGAGGCCCCAAAACAAATTATTATAAAACACAAGGGTATCCCTTGTGTTATCTCTGCGTCAAGGTGAACAACCTACACCACTGCATATGTATTTATAGAGGCCGAGGAGGTTGTTCATCTTGACCCAGAGGCAACACAAGGGAGCTAAACATCTAGCCAAGGAAGCACTTTGGAATTCATGCCTTTCTAGGTGATCAGAGTTCATGACTATTGGAGAGGATGACACTGGGAAATTGCTGCATTATGTATTTTAATTACCATAGATAATCATAAACATCAATGTAGCATCTTAGGCAAAAATGTCTCTGAGATGCAAGGACATTTAATTTATTCTTACCTCAAGACAGATTTAGAATGAACAGAATTAAAAACCAATTATGAATACAGAAATTGTAAATGTAAAGTAATCAATTTGGTATGTTTTAAGTCCCTCAGCGGAAAACCCATAAAACAACTATTTTACAGATAACATTTAGTTTACACTTACATTTGTGTTTGGCAAATTAAAACAGAAATATTTTCCCTGCTATATTTCTGTACTTTCGGTAGTGAGAGAAAATTCTAGAGAGATCTGAGATCTAAACCTCTGAAAGGTACTTATGAACCAATTCAACCTTTGGAAACAACCTTTCTGACTCTTCACTCGGTGCTGACTTGCCTCGGACAAGTGAAAACAGAGCCGGGATGGAAATGTAGTGTGGACAGAACCGACCGGCACACACAGCTACTGTTGGTCTGGAGGGGGGGCTGGAGGGGCTGGAGAACAAGGTTTATTCATGATGGCCTGCAGCAGCAAGTGAACCACCTCTGTCTGACCATTTATGATTCTCCAGATTATTAATGAAATACATTAATTTAATCCCCCTTCTGTCGATGTCGATGTGCTTGTGACGTGGAGTTGAGCTGAAGTCGGCTGGTCTCCCCTGAGAGCTGCTAGTGTGGCTCCAGTCTGCTTCTATAAAAACACACGGCATAAAAACTCCCTCCTCTCTCTCCCAGTCCCTGCTTCACTCCACCACCTCCGGTTCTGACGCCAGGTACCCCAGCATGCACCCCTCCTCCCTGGAACTACCATCAGTGGCCATCAAAGCGTCTATTTATCCAGTCTTGTACATGGCCGGTATTGTTGGCGTTGGGGTTTCACTGGGCTCAGCCATGTGTGGTCAGAGGCCGCTGGCTCTAGGTTCTGGTAAACACACTCCTGAGTGTGTGCAGTGTGTTAGCAGACTTAAGTTTGGTCCTGTATGCTGCTCAGACGCTGCTGCACGAGCAGCATGATGGAAATGTGGCGGGAGATCATTTTCAGTTGCGGTGATGGATGTATGGATAAAACCTTTGACCATGTACTGACCCCTCTGCTATATAAATACCTCAAACAAATCATTGAAAATACTATAGATCTTACACCTTACTTGTAGTCTGAAGATTAATACATTATAAACTGTGTAAAACTCTTTTACAGCTCTTTTTTCAGACATAGAAGTCCAACAATCTTTTTTTTGTGAGTAATTGTGTTCTTTTTTTGTGTCACCCTCTTCTTGTGCTCCCTAATATTGTATTTTAGACTAGCAATGTTTTTCAACTGCTCATTGGTTTAATATAAATGACATCTATTAAATAATGTTTTAAGGATATTTGAGACTTGGTCAAATCTAGTATTGATTCTGTTTCGGTGGTTCCATCTGGACTTAGGAATGTGTCATCATTCACTTGTATGGCTTCTAATTGCTGCTGCTCATGTACCCTGCTCTGATCAGTGTTAATACATAAAACACAGCCAACCTTAAATATCAGAAAAATAAATCACTCTGATGACGAAATGTGTTATTTTTTGTTTTGTTATGTATTATGTAATAATTGATGATGAAAATTGATAGGGATGTGACGACGACATATTGTAGCAGAGAAGACTACACTGGAGGTTTAGTGGTTTAGTGATTCCCAGTCTAGAAACATGGCTTTTGCGCTGACCCAGCACAATGATTGAACAATGAAAGCCGTTTTATTTATTCGATTTATGCTGTTTTGTAAAGCTGTGTGAAAAAGCGTACTCAATGGAGGCGGCCATGTCTATTTTTGTAGTTTAAATTGAACTGAAAACTAAAGGGCTGGGGAAAGAAAAGACTGCTTGTTTTCTGACCCATTCTGTGCTTTTATTGTCTTATTACTTTACTTTACCTCAACAACAGTGTTTTTTGAAGCCAACAGTAACACCTCTATATCATTAAAGATTGATGTGTGGAAAGTCGTGGTGATTACAAGAAGCTGTTATAACACTCATTATTTTCTTTTGCCAAGATCTCCAAGTTAGAATCAAAAGAAGCAAATCAAAGATATCAGCTTCTGAGGTGGAATATCTTAAATGATCCATCCAAACGCTATTAAAGAGCTTTCAGGTTAGATGTTCATGCTAGCATACAATTATGACAAGCTAGCAAGTAATTTCTAGGAGCAAAAGTGTTTTTAAGACTGAGATTGAAAGCAACCTTAATAAAGTTTAGTTATCACAGTCACATTATATTGTCCCCACGTCACAGTAACCCAAATGAACATTCTTCATTTTTATAGACTTTGGACCAAACAGATACCAGTGTACGGCGAGTCTCTTTTGGTTCTGCTCATTTTTAACATCAAGTCACTACTGCTTTAATCGCCCTTGTTGATGTATTTACAATGTAACTGTTGTCCTACTATATTCAGTACATATGTACAACAATTGGAATAAGGATCTATTTGATAATCTCACAAACAAAAAACAATTAAAGTGAGCCTACAAGAGCATCAGCTGACACAGCTATTAGGCAACCAAAGCGTCAATGGGGTTCCCCTTCTTCAATGTGCATCACTGCTGGTCCGTATTGGCCAACAACGGACGTCAGCCAATGTTGCTACTCGTCACTCTCATATGATGCCCTGTCCAAAAATGGTCACTGGTTCCACAAACGAAACACAGTCACGGGTCGTTTGCAACCTTTTGCATCAGGATGTGAAACTTATTTGTAAAATCAGTCACGTGTAGGGGCTATTAAGTGTATGAAAAAACACTGGACAAATCGTTTAGGTATCTTGTGTCTGCCCTAAAAGCAAAATAGAAGAGGAATCAGATGGAATGATGATGGGAAATGCAGGTTTAGGGAAAGAGGACTGTAAAGACATTAGAGAGCAGCGCTAAAGAAGAAAACTGTTTGTGTATGTGTGTGAGTGTGTGTGTGTGTGTGTGTGTGTGTGTGTGTGTGTGTGTGTGTGTGTGTGTGTGTGTGTGTGTGTGTGTGCGTGTGCGTGTGCTCAGGGGCAAGTATCACTGAAACTAAATTTTAAGGACTGAGTCAGTTGTTCCCTTCCCCAACAGTGCCAATGGAAAAAAGACTCAGATCTCAGCTTGCTTGTGGTTCACACATTGGTTCCATTCGTAGGTATTTCTGACCCAGTTAGAGTCTTCAACTCGTTTCAAAATTAATTGTATTTGTCATTATTTTCTCATTTGTTTTTCACATTGTACTTGTTTTACCGAAATCTACTGTTAACTGTTGCTGATTATATCTTAAAAAAGCTTTTAAAAAGATAAAATAGTCTAATGTGTTTTATAATCATTTTCTAAAACAACTGAGGGTTTTATTCATTCCTATCAAGGTTTTTGACCTGCATAAGCTTTTCTCCATTTCTAACTCCACTTATTGCTCATTATGGATGAAATCACAACTAATTCTAAACTCTTTAGCTTTATCCAGTGCCATAGAGCAACAGTGAGCACCAGATCCGTTGAACAACATTTCTTCGATAAAATCCTTCAGACCTCAACATCAATAGCACATTGGGTAAAGATAAGATAATCCGCACCAGATGTCTTGAGATTTTCCATTAGATTCAACACGGCTACTGGAAATCCAACAATTATATTCAGCTATGTTCTTCGAGGTTTTACTTGAGGCCCACTTGTTTTCATAAAAGTCCACATCCTCCAGCTAAGCACTTTGTTAAAATAGAAAAGGTTAGACGAGGCAAAAAAAAATGAATAAAAACAGATGGTGGTGTTCAAAGGTGAGAAAAACTGTTGAGACTTTGGAACTCCTATGTTCGCGACATGGAGAGCAGCTATCCCACATTGGGCAACCGAAAGATTCCTGCAATATCTGTTTTAATGTTTTTAACTTATCTTCTTCTATTTCTCCTCTTTTCCTGCATTGCACAGAATCGTTGTCTGTCTTTTGATCACAGGTTTCATATTTGTGCTCAGGTGATGTAATCCACAACCCATAATTACAATTTAAGAAGTAGGACTGTCTGGCAGGATCACAACACTTCATCCCTGGATGAAATGAAAACCATCAAAACAACAGAGTTGAAGATCCCTAAGGCAGCTGGCAATATTGGCTGCTGGAGTAGGATAAAGTTAGGGGGATGACAGCAGGGACACCTCAAACCATAAATGGAAACCTCTGTATTTTATTTTAAAATAAACTGAATTCTAATCTTCAACAAGGGATTGGTATTTGTTTTCTTATAGCAGAAGAATAATTTCTGGTTGCAAGAGACTCTTGTTCAAAGGCAACACAACACATCATGCTATAGGTGTAAAGTTTGTTTGCACTTTTCTATATCAATCTATCTGAAGGAAAACAAAAAAAAAATCAAGTGGAGGCTCATCCTTTCTTCCCATTGTTTTTTTTAACATCACAATTTTTGCCAATTTTTTAGTAAAGAATACCATCCAAGAATGGAATAATCCGTTTAATCTGTAATTGTGACAGCGGCCGAGATAAAATCCGTCTGCTGCAATCAACTACATGTTGTCTCACTTTGTTTACAGACATTCATCACTGTGGCATCTTATAAACCGTCTGAGTTATCCTCCGCGTCTGGTTTGACTCACACGCCAGCCACTTGTGGTCAGTGACTAAGGCCTTCCTTCGCTGCTCAAACTTCTCTCAACTACAGCGGACAGATGGGGTGGTTGCATTGTCCATCAGTGTTCCTGCAACTGTCAACCAGGGGCCCTCCCTGTGTCAACATACATTGTCATAGATCTAAAAAAGACAAATCAGATTCAGCACCTCCTGACTTCGTGTTGTAGGTGTCATTAGCCAGTTTAAGATGACCAGACACTGAAGGCGACTGAGACAAGCTCATAACCCGTCATTTTCAGAACCCCGGATGACAAAAGCATGGACACCTCTTCCAGACCAGGCGTCTAATGTCCAGTTTGTTATGAGCACTGCTTCCTGGCTGGCTGGCTGTGCAGTCAACAAAACAGATGAAAACCATTAACCCCCTCCCCCTTACCGCCGCCACCCCCTTATTTTCAGAAACAAAGCAGCTCAGCTGTGGTTTATGAACGACTATTGCTAACTCTTTTTTTTTAACTGTGATATAAAAACAATAACAATTGTCCAAAACTCGGAAAGATGGATACGTAATATTTGTAATAATTACATTTTAGTGGGCATGTTGATTTTTTTTTTTTTTTAAACATTTTCTTAGTGTTCAAAAAGGAAAAGGTTCTTACCTCAGCTTTGAGTACATCTGCAGGGATAGACGAGAAACAGCAGGCCAGGCTCAGCAGCTGGAGCAACATTCTTCTATCTACAAAACTCCAAAACAATTATAAAAGTTCGGTCTCACTGATCCTCACCTCCAACTAAATCAAAGAGCGGCTCTCCGATGACTATTGAACAAAAAACTTCATCACATCAAACTTTCTGACTCCCTTACGGACTTTTTCTTTAACTGGACGTCTAGTGGAAACTAAAAAATGACACCGAAAACGACTTTAGAAGAAGCGAAGACGAATTTGTAGTTGCTTGAGTTGTTAAGTTGGGCTTCTTTGCTTTCCGAATGTGCAGCGTGTGAGGACGTGGTCTGAGGACTTTTCCTGAGGATCCTCCTCCAGATGTGTGCACGTGATTCTTTTCTCTCACTGGGATGCTCCACCATCGTCTCAAATCTTGTAGATAAAAGTGAAAATATGCAACATCTAAATCATATTTAAGTGGTCCATCTGACTGTTAGATCTGTGAATATATTTTTAAATTACATTTCAATTTCAACAACATTTCAAGTGCATTATCGCGTATGACAGTATTTATATATGAAAATAAGCCTTTAAACAATTTACACACTTACAAATTCTAACGTAAACGTCAAAGTTGGAGTTGTGTTTTATAATTCAGTAAGTGAGACATTTTCATAGATTCTGATGGATTTGGAGGGACACACTTTTTTTAAAAAAAGCGTCATTTTGCATTATAGAATAGCGAACGATGTAGTTTAAGCGTAGAAAGTGTTCTCTTTGGCAGATACAGCGAGTAGCTGCTACTACAGGTTTCTCTATAAAATGAATAGTTGGAAATGGTTTCTCGGCCAGGCTGGGTCACTTTCCTAATATGATGTACAGAGTCACACGTTTGAGGCTTTGTGTTTTATCAATGCCTCTCTAAATAGAAAATGACCCACCAAGTCCATGATCACACCAGCTGGTAAATGTGTCTTTATTGTGCTTAAAAATACCAATGGTGACATCCTCTGGTTAAAATACAAAACTGCAGCTGCGTTTCTTTTGGTACAAGTATTATTACGAAGTTACACAGATTTCCCAATGTGGGTGAATGATTTAGATACGCGTGAACAGCTGCATATATAGTCTTTTTTTATTTAATAACGGAGACAATTGTTTCGCACAATGACATCACAAGCCACGCCCATTCTGTCACGAGCTAAACACGGAAGCAGCTAAAACTTGTCAACAAAAAACTCCGACTGACATGGTAAGGTGCTGTGTTGAGCTTGTTTTGTTAAATATAGTCTTTTAAACCTTTAACGTTAGATTTATTTGTGATTAATACCCACTCATTTAGGTTAAAAACCTAGTTTCACTGTGTGTTTTGGCTAATCCAGTACAACAGAAGTAAGGATGTTAGCATTAGCTCACCAGAATAGCTAAATGCTAGCCATGGCAAGCTAACAGCTGCTCTCCTTCTTCCCCTTTGAATCAAATATACACAACAAGACAAAATGGGACACGATTAAGTCACGTACCACGCTGTTTTACAGCGCCTAATGTAGATTATCTATGTCGGCTGTTATTGAAACACTTGACTTAGTTGAAGGCAAGAGTTTTAAAGTTTCGCTTTTGAGAGGGCAAAGCTAGCGTCACTGGCGTCATTGAAGATCACAGGAAGGAAATATGTTGTGCGTGTGTTGGTTGTGTATCAAAACGCACTTGGACTTAAACCCTATGACGTGTGCGTAATACATTGCCAATTGTAAATCTTATTACCTGTCAAACCTTTTTGTTTCAATCGCTTAATGTTTCTCTTTCAGCTGAAGCGAACGACGAACCTTGTTATGGATATTTTCTGACGCCCATATATATAAATACATTATTTTTAAATCTATGAAACTACTTTTAATCATTTTTAGTGTATAAAGTGGAGTACAGTGACACAATGATTGTCTCCTACCATGTCTACACCCTCCTGATTTTTTCAATATCATGTAAGTACAGCACATCTATATTTAATATTTTCAAACTTACCTTGATACCTACTTTTTATAATATTTGAATTGCAGCATCTGGTTGGTGCTATCTTTATCGCAGTCCAGGTAAGAATTACCATGATCAGTGTTATTAAGCACAAGGCATTTGTTTTGGTGTCAGAACAGAATAACTGATTCCTTATTTTCTATTTCAGAGCGATGTGGACATTCTCTTCAAGTTCTGGAGGTTCAAGAGGGAGAGATACAGAGTTCAACTTATTCCAGCTGGTCCTACCGCTTTGGTCCCACAAATGACTGTTGGGTCATTAAAGGTTCTGAGGAAGCGCCTGTCACAATCAGGTATATTTGCACTAACTAAAAACAATTAAACTATGAACTATTAGTAAATATGGACTTTGCATATTAAAGAGCAACCCTTAATGGAGAGTTGAAATCTGAGACATTCCGTTTTCTTGTATAAGCCCAGACAGCAGTTCTGTGATGTATGTGTAGTTTTTACAATTTCCTCATAATAATATATCGGTCATATTTAAGAATGGTGTATATATGCTTGTGTGATCCAGGCTTGTTGGCTATTTTTTATGTCAGATTGATCCAGGCCTATTTACCGTGTAGGTTGGCTGAGGGCCGCTAAAATTCAGTTCCCTCTTGGCATATAATCTCTAGGCAGTTAGTATAAAATCATCGTGCAAAGATTTCTAGCTCATTGAGAAACTTTTGGGAAGTCCTTTAAATATGTTTCTGGAAATGTTTTCTCTCAGACTTGTTTTTTTTATTCTGTAAAGCTGGTATAAAAATGTAAAAAAAAATTAAAATGCAGTGAAATAACAGTTATGTTGAACACATTGAAGAAAAAATATCAGTTTAAGTAGATTTTTATTTATTAATAAAAAAAGTTAAGCAGATCCAGAGACCCCTTCATTGTTCTTTATAAAAGGATTGACGAAAAGAAATAGGGGGCATGAGAATGTGCTTTTGTCAGGAGTGTTTGGTGGTCTTTTTCATCAGGGCTCCCCAAACTTTCTTTGAACCGTGAACTGTTTTAATGTTAAGATTATAAACGGTATAAATGAACGATGTAGAGTTTGCGTTTGACTTACTTTAACTAGTTTGCAGGTATCTTTAAAAAAAAAATATATATATATATATATATATATATATATATATATATATAAACTTGACTGAAAGGAGCGTCTTGATATGTCACATGCTAATGTTACAAAACACATTTTAGACCGTATTAATCAGTAAAAAAAGATGACATTCTTTTTTTATACATCTATGCTAATAGCAAATACATGGCATTCATTCACAAAATATTTTAATTAAAAGTTTGTATGAAGCAGAACTTTGCACACATCCATCCCAAATGATTTGGTGTTCTGTTCTACACTATAATTGGTGAATATACTTTATTTTGTTCTTCCTTCCCAGTTTTATTGAGTTTTCTACCCGCTGTAAAAAAGAATGGCTGTCTATCAAATCTTCGGCCGGCGGGGACCCTCTTATCCTTTGTGGATCCATTTTGCCAAAACCAATTGCAGTCCCTGGTGGAAATATTACAGTGATGCATCACTTCCTGCCACATGATTACCCTTCTTCGAAGTTTCGCTTGAGATTTTCTAGAGGTAATTAATCTGTTATATCTCTTTTTCATTTCCATTCATGTAATTAATTGTATTCCTTATTTGTTGTTGCTTCTACAGACTCTTATGCTGGTGAATGTCCACTATCATATTTTGAGTGCTTGGGAGGTGGTTGTTTGCCTTTCTCTTGGCGCTGCAATGGTCAGGTGGAGTGTCTTGGTGAAGGAGAAGGCAGGGGCACTGATGAGGAAGGCTGTGTTGATGCTAGTGTCTCTGAAACTCTGCATTTTGGGAGCACGGGTCTAAAAAGTCCTCAGAATGAAAAGGAACCTGTCCTGACTCCTGCTCCAGTTAAGTGGCCATGTGGAGGTCTTCTTCAAACATTCTACGGAACGTTTTCTCCGCCAGCCATTGGGGAATCCCCACTCTACTGTGTGTGGACGCTGGACCCTCAAGACTCCAGACCGCTCAGACTGGACATTCAACAGCTAGTGCTTGGTCGTGATGATACACTCACAGTTCACAACAGGGAGCAAGGCCGAGGGGATGTAATCAAGATTGTGAGTGTTGTTTATATATTTAGTTTGGTTTCAAACATTTGTTTGAAATACTTTGACATGCCTTTTATTTATTTTTTTCCAGATAACCAATGCCTTCAATTACAAACCAGTCCAGGTAGAATCTCACACTGGTCTGCTCTCTCTTACGTATCAGACCCTTCCAGGTTCAGATGGAAGTGGCTTTAATGCAACTTTTCATGTGGGGAGCTACTGCCCCCCAGGAGAGGGCCGATGTGGGGGTTCGGCAGGCGGTTGCTACATCAAGGAGCAGGAATGTGACGGGAAGTGGGACTGCCCAGAGACAGGGAAGGATGAAGAAGGATGTCAGGGATGTTCTGTCAACCAGTTCGCCTGCGGAATGGCTGGGCAGAGAGCGGCAGCATCCGGCCACTTTCCCGGACGGCCACTGTGTTACCCTGTCAGCGAGCGATGTAACTACCAGCTGTACTGTGCTGATGGCAGCGACGAGCGGGACTGCACTGTGTGTCAGAAAGGAACTTTTCATTGTGACAGTGATAGGTAGGTTGTTGTCGAAGTATCTACTAATTCATTATAAAAGGGTGTGTTTTGTCAAGAATTTGGCTGTACGATACCTTTCTCAATACAAGTGCGATAATATATATTGTGATACTGTAGGAACAGGATATATTTGTAGTTTTGTCCGAGTACTTGAAACTGGTGTTGCAGGATTTACAGACCACGTGACTCTTGACGGAGTATTAACTGGTTTTATTTGTTTTGAAACCAAAATATGCCCATTCATCAGCATTTAAAGCTGCTGTAGTGGACTGTATCCTCTCAGTCTGAGGTTTAATAGCAACATGTAAAATAAACCTGAATATATTGTATCACTATGATTTCAAATAAAACATTACTTTAAAGCTTAATTATTTTATAAATGCTAAAAATGACACACCACCCGTTGTTAAATCTACTGGCGAAACATTTGTTAATAGCAGCTCATCATTTCAAGGAGCACCACTTCTGTGTTCATTACAGCTGTTTATTGCATTACTTCATCACATTCAACCTAAATGAAACATTTAATATTTTATCAATAATGTTATCAGTCTAGATAAGGACCATATTCGTGCAATAACTGCAACGCGTTATCAATACATTTTAGAAACCTTTGACCTTTAAGGGCATGTGTGTCAATTTTTTTTTTTATGTAGCTCAGCCTGTAGTTGTGATCTTTAAATGTGATTGATTCCAAAATGAACAACAGATACTATCTGTAACAATTAAACCTGTACTTCAGTAAGAGTAATACTCCCATCTAAGAATGGGAATTTGATCGGTGTGTTTGAAGATAATTTCGATGGATTTAGCTTAAAAAAAAGAAAATATAACATTGCAATCACCCCTACTGTTCTAGACATGTAAATGTACTTTCATCCCACGGCTTTTATTTTTTAAATATTTTGGAACCTTTTGAGATCGAGGTAAAAACCTCTAAATGTGTACAGTAGGTCCCATGGGTCCTCTTTGCTGTTTTAGATTTCTCTTTATTTATTTAAAAGTTTTTCCACTGTTGAACCTTGACATTCTCCACTTTTGCCTAAGCAACTTGTACATTGTTCTGTCTGAAGGTGTGTGTTTGAAAGCTGGCGCTGTGATGGACAGAAAGACTGCAAGGATGGCACCGACGAACTGAACTGTGCCGTCACGCTTCCACGGAAGGTCATCACTGCGGCGACTGTAGGGAGTCTGGTCTGTGGGCTCCTTCTGGTCATTGCTATGGGCTGTACATGTAAACTGTATTCACTACGTACGAGAGAGTACAGGTAACTGATGTTCACAGACGATGAATATGTAACAGTAACTCCAAGTTTGAAGTTTCTAGGAACAGCTGGAATATATATTTAACTACTGTTGCAAGTTATTTACTCATGATGGTGTACATGGGTGTTTGCCATACTTTTAAGTCTTAAAAAAGTTGCATTGATATGTATTGTAATACTCAAAAACAGAGCTAGCAACAAGTAGTACTATGTTACATTTTTACTTTTTCATATTCTCAGCTATAATTGGTTTGAACAAGCATGTACTAGAACTCTCTTGTTCTTATTTTGATGATGTTCTTCACTACCTAACTTGATCTGGTGCTCCTGCCTGGAGAATCAATGAGTGTCATGTGACCACCAAATTGTATTACATCAGTGGGTTATAGAGAGTGTTTTCATATGCAGTTCTGTGACAATTTTAAAACTTGAGTAAAGGATAAAACCAGAAACGGACACAATAAGAGTCTTATATTTTCTTCAGTAAACAAATGTACATGCAGTGACGTAAAGAAAGTGACAGTGAAAGTTATTCTGTTCTGACACCAGCAAGAGCCAGAAACCATCATTGCAATTTTGCTGCTTAAAGTCAAACCAACACCGTTGCATCTATTTGGCAACACAGACTTTTCATACGTGTTCAATTGAGAAACAGCTAAAGGCTAATGAGTTGTATGTTCTATCTTTCTTTTCCTAGTTTGTTTGCCCCCATCAGTCGTCATGAAGCAGAGTTGATCCAGCAGCAGGCGCCGCCTTCCTATGGTCAGCTAATTGCACAAGGCGTTATACCACCTGTGGAGGACTTTCCCACCGAAAACCCGAATGAGGTGAAAATGTTCACCTGCAGAACAATGCATGTTCCAGTACCATGATTATTGTAACCTGTTAAAATGCATTTGTTATTTTGTTCATTCAGACACTCAAAACTTGAATATGTTTTTTAATAGTTTCTCCCCTGCTAACTGAGTGAACTTGTTTTGGCCCTAAAATATGTCCAAACATTGTATTTTAAAGCTGCTGGAGTTGAGTTAAATCCTCTTGTCCTCAGTCCCAGCTTGGATCTTTAGCTGCAGAGGACATAATAAATCACTGTTGCCATCTAGCTTCAGATTTTAATTGTAATACTAAAACAAATGCAAGTAAAAATATGATACATATGACTATGAAAAAGATAAATTTGAAATTCCTGAATAAAAAGGGAATACGTTTAAAAAATCTGAACAGTTCAGCCAAAGAGTTAGTAGTGTTAACCAGTGTCCTGGTTCATCAATTTGCTGATAGAAATGTCAATGTTAAATTTTTATAAAGAATGATGAATTGATTACCACTTTGTCCCACAAACCACATGTCTATACATCCATGTTGTGTTTTTTTAGGGTGCCTATCTTATTCCTTACCCTCTGTCTCTCCACTAGACATCATCCCTGTCTTTGAGGGGAATTCTTCAGCTCCTCCGGCAGGATGCGGTCAACTCCCCACATCGCAGACGCAGACCCCGCTTTATCCGGCGAGCAGTTCGTCGCATGCGTAGATGGGGCCTTATTCCCAGACCTCCTACCAGATCCTCTCAGACGGCAAACAGCAGTCAGCCGCAGACAGACAGAGCCCCTCCTGTCCAGGAACAGCCTTGCTCCCCTACTGCTGGATCATCATCAGCAGTAGAGGCGGTCAACCAGCCCGTGCCTCAAAAACTAGGCTTGTTGGTTCAGTCTGCGCAGCAGCATCAACACGAGACGCCGTCTGGCTCGTCTCTGGTGGTGGCCACACCTGTTGTTTCTCCGCCGCCTCCTCCATATGCCCCTCCAGCCCCTCCAGAAGCTGCTTCCAACACTCCCCCTGTGGCTGTCCCCCCTAGCAGCCCCTCTCTGGCATCAATCTTCCACACCCTGGGTCTGAGTATCTCTCTGTTCAGAGCTTCCTCCACCAACTCCATGCTACTCTCAGCCTCGCCCTCTTTCTCCTCCTCGTCCTCGGATGATGACGTGCTGCTGATTCCTCTGTCTGAGGACACCACCTCAGAAGATGATGTGCCCATGCTCACCTGAGGGAGCTTCCACACACACCTCTGCTGTATCTCCTGCAGATGGAAACTGAAATGTGTTTGAGCACAGGAAGGACTATCCGCAACTTGCTGTGCTAGTCTGGTGCCTTTTTTCAAGTTTATCCATGTCGGACATGACTTTTCACAATCAAGTATTTCACTGTTCTAAAGCAAAGCATGGCAGACTTGTGTTTACGAGCGTAGGTGTGTGTTGGACATATTTATAGCTACGCCGCACATTGAAGGTAAACTTTTGCACAGATGAATCTTCCCTATCCAGATGGATCAGAATGCTGCTGTCACGTTTGTGAGAGGTTCATATTTGTCTGACTGTGTGGATTCAAGCTTTATTCTTGCTAAGACAGAGGAGTGTGTTTGTACTCGTTGATTTCCTGTTCATGCTCCTGCCACTCACGCCCAGCTTAGATAGAATCGTTTCCCCTTATTTAAGTGCCTTCTTTCAGAGAGATACTGATGCTGCCCACACAAACACACAGGCACATGCTTCCCTTAGATAAATATTCAACCTATTAACTGGTTTTATTTATCAAGCGTCCTTTGTATGTAATCTGCAGCTTTGTGCACACTGCTGTCTTTTACAAATCTTTTGTTGCCCTGTTTATCTTTAACACCAACGGTTTCAAATCTCCAACAATGAGAAGCTGTTACATGTGACAGGGTAGTCCCATCCTCCTTATTTATCTCACAGTACCCTGAATGTGGAAGCTGTTTTATAAAAAAAAAAAAAAAGATCCAGACAATCGTATGTGCCAGAACTTTGACTCTCTTGTGGTGAAATTTTTTTTGGACCCAAAATTGACAACTTATTTTTCACTTTTCTTTTTTTTATTCCTAGAGAACAATGCGATCACAAATACTTTTAGTGTGCCATTTGTATATTTTATGCTGTTTTTATTTTTTTTAAAGCTTGAAATCATTGTGTTTAATTTTCTTGAATGTATTTCTTAAGAGGTGGATCAGCTGAAGGTTAATTTTCCTTATGTTGTTGCTTTTTTTAGGGTCAAATTCACTGTAAATAACGAGTAATGTGGCTGAGATTAAACAATTTGCACTTTTACCTGTTGACGTGTGTGTGACCAGTAATGGGGGTTTGAACATAGTGACACCGAGAGAACCAGGTGTGGCTTTGTACTCTGTATTCCAACGGCATGTAACACAGTCATTCTCAATTCCTGCTTTGCAGTGATTGTAGGAATGTTATTTCCTCAGAGTAGGTTAGGTCCGTTTTTGTTTACAGCACCAGGACTTGGTAAGGTAAGTGTGTGTGTTTTTTTTTTTTTTGCTGCAACATTTTATTTTTGTTGAAGTCCTGGTCGTTCTAACCATAATTGTGGTTTGGTTTTACACTGATGGGGAGCAGAATAATAGAGCATTTGTGTTCTTGGTGAAAGAGAATAAGCAGGTAAATTGTAGTTTATGGAAATAGCTAGTGAATGGTTCGGTCCAACAGACAGGGAGTCCTCCATCTTGTTTATACTGCAGACCACTTTAATGTCGACATTATATAAATATATGGGCCGACGCTTTTTTTTTCTTTCTATGTGGCCAGGTGATCAATGCCGTGTGGACTAGTACTAGTCTCCGGGCCAGCGGTTGAGAAACAATGCCAAAAAGGCCATGATTTACAGGCTTGTTCGGCTGACGCTAGTTGTAAATGGAATCGATTGCAAAATGACTTTAATTTATAAATTTTTTGTGTTTATGTTTCAGCTGCAAAAAATGCCGACTTATTACTGGTTGAGGGTGACAGTAATGGTGGGACTTATTTATCAGATCCCTCTATCACTTCAGAAGTGCATCTTCGACCAAGTTCAGGCCCATGTCCGAGTGGTCCGAGCAGCACATGTTATCACAGCCGCTTCTCCTGGGGTGAACCCACACAGACCCCAGACCATGTCTTCAGGACCAACACTAATCCAGCAACATTGGCCAGTGTTTAAACCAATCAGAATCAAAACCTGGGTCGTTAAAGAGAGTGATGACCTGCCTGAGGCTGAGAAAGGAAGACTGGCTGTGGCAGTTGAACACGCTGTAAAGATGGTCTCTTCTTTGCTCTCTGGTAAAGTTACTTATTCTACTGTTCAAGTTCTGTTTTTTCCTGAAAACATTTAAGTTTAATTAGTTCTTTCTTCTTAGTGGACAGAGCCCAAGGACCATTGCTACTCAGCAGAGATCCAAACAAATACTGCAGGTTTCTTTGGAAAAATTCAAGCTCCATCAATGTTAACAGGTGTGTGTGTAAGTAAGTAATTTTTATTTATATAGCGCTTTTCCAGACCAGGGTCAATTCAATTCAATTCAATTTTATTTAAAGTGTCTTATCATAACAAAGTTATCTCAAGACACTATACAGTTGAAATAAGACTACAGTTGATTAAGGAAAAATAGATCCCAGCAATTCAACAAAGAGCAAGAAACAAAACGTGAGCAATGGCGAGGAAAAACTTCCTTTTAGAAGGCAGAAACCTCGAGCGGAACCTGACTCATTGTTGACGTAGACGAGGGGCGTTAAAGTTAGTGTGGCTGGGTGGTGTTGATTCATTTAAAGATACGTAATCATCTATAGACAGCCAAGTTTCGGTTAAGAATAATAAGTCAATGGTTTTATCTGATATAAGTTCATTAATTAGTGCAGCTTTTGAGGACAGGGATCGGATATTCAACAATCCACACTTAATTCTCCTGTCCTCTACAATGGTAGTATTTATTTGATTTAGATTAATTTGAATTAGATTTTCTTTAATAGCTCTTCTACTGACATTTTTACTTGGTTTTATTAAGCGGGTCAGATTCACCCTCTCTATGTGGTTAAAGGCAGGTGGCTGTTGTGGGAGAAGGGCAGAAGAGTGTGGAAGACTGCAGTTCTGCCTTCTGATCTGTGCTCTGAGTTGTCACGTTACACTAAAACTCTCAACACTGCTAGACAAGAGAGATGCTCCTTCCAACGTGGGATGGATGCAGTCTCTCCTAAGCAGACCAGGTTTTCCCAGAAGGTTTTCCAGTTGTTAACAAAGCCAACCCCGTTTGCGGGGCACCACTCTGACAACCAGCGATTAAATGATGAATAGCGAGTAAACATATCATCATTGGCCATATTGGGAAGGGGTCCAGAGAACACCTGTTTATAGTTTTAGTTTAGATTCTACTTGATCAAGTCCATTGCGAAATTAGTTTTGCTCACCAATATATGTACTGAATGTACAAGGGAGGGGGAGTTCGCCTTAAAATAAACAAAAAATAAAATCGTGAGAAATGACTTGCATGTTTTACAAGTGGTTCGTGCGCCCCCCTCAGGCGGAACGGCGCATTGTCCATCGACGAATTCGGTGAAAAGAACGTGGCAAAAATAAGTCCCTAGAAAATTAAATTCTTCTCATACTTGAAATGTGTATAAAGCACGAATAAGAAAGATGGAAAAGTGGGTAAATGTGTTGTAAATGGCTCAGAAGCTCAATAGCATTGAGTGACGGATCAAGAACATTTATTTGTGTAATACAAAAAAAAAAAGAGTTAAAACTTTACAGTACAACCTGATTTGTGTTTCCTTCAAAACGAGATTTTGGTTGATCCCCTCACGTTTTATCCACTTTCACGTCATTTGACCCGTCCTTATAAATAATCCCTTTTTTGGGGGGGTTATTTTGACATTAGTAAAGATGAAAATAAAAGCATTGTTGCAGGTGTGGCCGAGCCAAAGACAACTACAGAGGCGAGACCTGCCTGCACACCATGGTAAGAAACATTCTTAAATATCATTTTATTTTAATTAAATTCTTTGATTGGCAAATTGGCTTTCTCTCCATCAGATTCCGGATGATCACCTTGCTGGATGCGACGTGTTCCCTGGGGCTGAATCACCTCGCAGGATTGTCCTCCGACCGCAAGGTGCAGGTCTGCCAGACACCGACTTCCTGCTGTACCTGCACATACAGAACACCGACAAGTGCAGGCTTGAGGTAAACCTACACCAGGATCCTCCATAGAGGTGCTCCAGACCTCAATCCTTAACTCAAATGACCTGTTCTACCAGCCACAGGTTTTCGCCTACGCTGTCCACTGCCAAGTGGACGTTTCAAGCCGACCAGTTGCTGGCCTGGTGGTCATCTGTAAGGACAGGTTGTCGGCAGAGACATACAGTCACCGGGCAACTGTGCTGGTAACGATAATGAAGTGATTCTATTTATAGATTAATAACAGTCACTGTAAAAACAGACTGGTTTCATCCCAGACTCTGATCCACGAACTCTTCCACACACTCGGCTTTTCCAAAGATCTCTTCTCCACCTGGACAGTCTGCTCGGCCTCTCAAGGTATCACAAATAAATCTGTGGTCACAGGACGTTGTTTTGCTACTGAAACGCCTCCTATGGTCAACCATGGGAATTTTATTGTGTGTTTCTGGAAGGCTGTTACCGTCGTGGTAAAGTGACTCACGCTGATGAGTCTGGCCAGATGAGGATCTTCACACCTTCTGTGACTGCGGCACTGCAGAAGCACCTGGCCTCCCCTGAGCAAGAGCTTGGAGGGCCGCTGGAGAACCAGGTTCTGAGCCCCTCCAGGTATCCTTTGTCTTCCTCCATTTATCCTAACTGTGGTTTCTCTATCAGGACAGCGGTCCAGGAGGCTTGTCCTCTCACTGGGAGTCCAGAGTGCTACGCGGGTCCATCATGGCTGCCATGCTTGAGGAGCCGAGCACCGTCCGGATCGATCCCATCACTTTAGCTGCTTTCCAGGACATGGGCTGGTACTCTGTCAACCTGAGTCGAGAACAGGACCTGCTCTGGGGAGAAGGTCGGGCGTCTGACACACAGTTAGGTTTGTGAGTACTAGTAAGTAGGTTTTGTTCACAGGTGAAGGGACCTCGTTTGGTTCTGCCTCAACATGCCAGAGCAACTCCTTCTTCTGCACCCAGAGGTCAGTGTAATCTTTACGTGTAATCTAATGTCAATGAATGAGCCACTTATGACGCTTTCTTTTCAGTGGACCAGGATGTCATTACTTGCACAAACACAAGGGGGAGTGTCGAACAGATGCGTACCTAGAGGGATGTCGGGTGTACAAAACACTCAACAAAGGAGTAGGTGTTCTTTAAAAGTAAATATTTATTTTGTAGAAATAGCCAACCTGAATTGGAAATTAAAGAAATTGTACATGTCTACGTTAACTGTCTATGAGATTAATAACACGGCAGTAACACGGCTAGATACTAGTCATTGGAAAGCTTTCGCCGTCTGCGTTCATTTTCTTTTGTCATCTTTTATGAATGAAGTCAGTTCTTTACGCTGCCGTCGCCAATGTCTCAACATTGATTTATTGATGCCAAGCTTACTTGCAGAATGTGAAAAAATAACTGGCTTCTAGTCTTAAAAATAACAGTAATGACCAACTAGTCTGTCAATTGTTTCAGAGCGAGTGTTGGAAAAAAGCAAACTCTAAGAGGTTTGTTGAAGAAATGCAGCGATACGGTGAGATCTATGGTCCAGACAGCATGTGTTTCTTCTCAAACTTAACCAAACAGGTTTGTGTCTTCGTCACTGGGTGTTGGCTTTGATTTATTTTTCTTCAATTTCCCGCTTTAAGGCTACACCTTTGCTGTTCTTCTGCAGAACCCAAGTCAGACTGTGGGCTTCAGTTCAGTTAAGGGACTCTGTTACAGACACAGATGTACTGGAATCAACAGATACCAGATCCAGGTTTCTGACTCTGAGTGGGTGGATTGCCCAGCTGGTGAAACTGTGCAGGTATCAAGCATCTGTTTGTGTTCCTTTGCAGAACATCTGTTGGTCGTTCCTAGTCTGCAATGGTCAGAGGGGAGAGTAGGGGGTTATGAATGCTTGAAGGTTTTGATAAATATAGATTGTTTAAGCGCTTTGTGACCCTGGTCTGAAAAAGCGCTCTATAAATATAATTTACTCACTTACTTATATATCTTTTTCTGTAATTATTTATCTGTATACTTTAGAATATTATATTTATATATAATTCAACTCATAATATGTTGTTAAAGTTTACTTATTTAACCCTCTGACACATTATAAGATAGATGGATGCATTTACCTGATTTGATTGAAAGTTTTGTTAATAGTTATTTTATGGTTTCTATTATTTAAAAAAAAATATATATATTGGTAATTTTGTTCGTCAATGAGCTTACCTCTGCCAAAGAGTGGCTGCGACATAGCACAATTTTCTTTTGGTCTAATGTCAATTTTCATTTCTTTGTGTGGCCCTTATTCCGTGTCGTAGGTAATAAGTAGCAGGTGTGCCATGTAACAACTTTACTTTGTATGGTTGTGAATTAAAAAAAGTAATGTTTCGTGTCATCACTCAGGTGAAGGGATATGAGGGTTTGGTCTCTTGTCCTGACAGACGGTTGTGTGTCCGCCCTGATGTGTCTCTGCTATGGGACGAAGCTGATACTTTTACCAGGTACCTCTGAAGCCAAACAAGTACATGTTTAAAACTTATTCTGACTCCGATTTCCCTCTTTTTAGTGACCATTCAACAGGTTTGGACATGAATGGAATCACACATGAGAAAAGTCCTGCCATACTGGTCATGAGTGTCATGCTCAGTGTGACGGTTGTGAGTCTATTGGCTGCTGTCATCCTGCTACACAGGGAGTGTTCCGTCAGGATCCACCCAGCTGGTCTCCTTCAAGTCTCTAGCTAATGTGTCAGTTTAAAACCCCATGACTTGTTGAACCACATCAACTTGAAGTTGTGGGCATTAAACAAATGCATCTTAAATTAAACTTCTACAAAGAAAATCTTATTTTTATGCTCTCGTGATATCATACAAAGATGTAACTGTGAAGATGTTCTTCTAGAAGGCCTGTATTCTGGATATTGTAAGGTGGTTATTTGCATTGTTTCAGATGTTTATTTGCAAATATTTAAGCCTGTGAAGACAATTTTATTTAAGAAAAACAACTATTCCTAGTTGATCATTTCAGTCATCGTCTCGTTCAATGGAATGTTTTCAAACATTGACTGAAGACAGTTCTGAACCAAAATGCTACCATTTTCAGGAGGTCCTTGTGAGACCAATGAGCCTTCATGCTAGCTGCGCGAGTCACTTCTCTGAGGAGAAGAGATCT
Source organism: Callionymus lyra (assembly GCF_982586985.1). NCBI lineage: Eukaryota > Metazoa > Chordata > Actinopteri > Syngnathiformes > Callionymidae > Callionymus > Callionymus lyra. The sequence goes on along the minus strand of NC_141821.1, from coordinate 35,525,330 downwards.
GAGGCAGTCATTGATCTTAACTCGGGATCATTTTTGGATCTAATCCATCTTTTAAAATGACACACACCATAGCTAGAATACAAGGTTTAAATTTTCTCTAAAATTCCACATCCCAATATGATTATATTTTTTGGGATAGTAGTGCACATCCGCTAGAACAAAGCTATTGCAAGAAACAAGGGATTTTTGTCAATAGTTGTTACTAATGTAAATGGGGCAAGGGTCACAGGATGGGGCTAATAATAAGCCTTAGTTTATAGTTAGTTTGTTCCAACAACGCCACCCTGGACGCACCAAGGAAATAATTGATAGGGGCACTTAGGTTCACTCACAAGTTATAGAGACATAGTTCAGTTTATACAAAAATACTTTTATTAATCATAATCTTTGTAAAAACACATTAACAATAAATTTAAAAAAATGATTTTTTTCTGAGCAACCAATAGACAGAATTGTGAATAATAACAACAAAAACATACATTTTAAACAGTATATTATAATTGTAGAGGTGGCCAGGACAATAAAAGGTATCAAGACAGAGGGAGTCTTGCACTGATGCCCTTTTTGTTTTTTCCTCCTTTTAAATGACATTTATTGAATTTACCTCAAAGTTTATCGCGAAATCTCTGGATTCAAGCGCGGCTCATGCCTGGAGAACACACACGACGGATAGCTCGATTTTAATTCATCTCAGCCCTGAGGCTCCTCAGGGGTGTAAACCATTGCGATAGCCGGTAGAGGGCAGAGTATCCATGAAGTAGAACTGAAGGGTTTCATTTTTAATCTGCAACAACAGTCCACTATTAAATGCAATTGAACAATAATTGAAAAATTAAACATTTAACTTTTCTTAAAGAATAAAATCACCACCTTCTATGTGTTTGCTGTTTGTCAGCCATTATTATGATTTTATTTATGTGTAATTCACATACACAAGACCTGAATCACTGCGATTTCAACCAACACCGTTTCATCGCTAAATCTACACAAATATATCAACATGGCCTTGTTTACGGTTATTAAATATATGAGGTTCCTCGTGTTCTCATAAAGTTTTATCTGACAGGAAATCTAATCCCCCCCATGGCTTTCCTACTGAATCTTGACGTACAATGACCCTTTAATTACAACGTTAAAAAGTGTTTTACTATTAAAATCAGAGAAGAAGAAATCTATTATATCGGTGTCGTGGTGTTACATGTTTGTTGACGTCAGAGCTCATGCAGGAAGTATCTGCTCTGGCCGGTTCAAGTGGGGACTTGAGCAATACTTGGGCAGCCCACAAGGGGCAGTAGAGGAGAACAGAAGCCTGGATGAGGTGAGATGGTCCCAGAGCTTCACAGGAGAACATCAGACCCACTCTCAGAGGAATGGACAAAAAGTGTCTCTTTCTTCTGCGCAAAACCTCACAGATGCTGTGAAAAATTCTTAGTGAGTTAGTGAGTGTGATTCATCCACACTGTTATTGCTAGATGCTTGTTTCCATGGTAACGTCTGTGTGTGTGTTCATCCTCAGCAGACTGAAGGCATTATTTAAAAATAGCATCGACGTCACACAGACTCTGAGGAGAAGCTGAAGGGAAGAGCACGCACGGGGGAGATAATGGGGGGCTGGGGGGGTGAGGAAGAGAACAGGTTACATGGACAGAGAAATCAATAAGAAAGATAGCTTGGTGAATGATCCAAAACCTGGGCTAATTTTATTATTAAGATGCTGATATATTTATTTTATGTTTTGCTCACTATTAGAAAACAATTTAAGATACAAAGAGAAGCGACCGTCTCTCAAATGTCAGCATTTCAGAGGCTTTTGTCATCACTGTAATTATCTCATTAAAAAGTCAAGCTCATTAAAACCTGCTAAGAATCAAAGGCTCCATCCGTGCCTGTTGCTAGGTTACAGGTGAGTCATCGTAACTGTTCCCATCTGCAGCTCCATCTCTCTCTCGAGAACAAGACGACCCAAGACAGCAGAGCAGGTCTCCGTGGAGACTTGCATATAAATCTCTATTTCATGTGATGAAATGGTCTTTGTGTGGCTGTTCTGTGGAACAGGAAGGATTTATATGGAATTTAGGAATAAACACTTACCGTAGTTTCTGGACTATAAGAAGTACTACTTTCCTGCCGAACGATGAGGCTAATCTTTAGGTTTGTTTCGGGTCTTCAGGGAAGTGTAATAGTTCGACTGACGGGTGGAAAAGGAAGATGTTGCATCGATTCAAATAGACAGAATAAGACAATAAACCAAAACATGGGTGATAGTCTAATTGTACGAAGATGCTTGTTTAATATCCTCCAATCTCAATATGTGGCAGCCTGGTATTATACACAGAAGGAACAAATGATAAAAGGATCCACAAGCAGGATACATAATACATAAGAGTTGTTGACAGTATTCTTTTGGGAAAATGCAGAAAATAATGAATACATATTTTCTTATTCATACAGACATTTCAGTTTGTATTTAGTTACCTTAGTCACATACATTAGTGTGTCTATATTCATTTACAACAAATGGCTATATTTATTTCCTGTCTATGTTTACCTTTGTTTTTTATCTGATGATGGCACTCTGGGAATTCCATACAGTTTACAATTGTTACGGACCTCAAAACATGGATTGTATCTCTGTCTAGAAAACTATACTATATTATATTTCTCAGTTTCCATTTAAACACTACATATTTATATATAGTTTTATGTTTAAAACAGGAACATCATACATAGCGTTATTTAATACAGAAGTTGAAAGAAATATTTCAAAGTTGTTTCATTAACACAATATTGTAAACTTACAGTAATACAGTTAAATGTTTTAGTAGAGAGATTGGCCACTGAGTGCCAGGATGTTATGACACAGTACAGATGTAACATTTTTTGAGGAAGCTTCTGGCCACAATTGGAGCACAAGCCTAAGTTTGGTCATTCCTGAAGTATATGGATCCAAAATGAACTCAATATTGGATCAAAGCACACATGAATGTCATACAGGGTTACTACTGCAATCATCCTTTGTTAAAGCCCAGCAGGGATGAAGTGAAAGGTCACCTATACTCTGTCTACTTTGCGCGCATGTAGCTCCAACGTCCACACTGGTGGCACGAGTTGTGGCACGTAGTGGTGTTTATAAATTCTGCAGAGGAGGTAGAGGAGGATGAAAATGTTGAAAGGAAATAGAGATGCGGGCAGGTATCATCAGAGACTGTCATAAACCAACACTGTAGAAACAACAACCAGGGTTGAGGGAGAGTAGAACCACAACGCACTGACTAGGGATCTCACCAAATGATGCTGTAATGTCTACTCTGATGTCATCATTGACGTCAGAACTCCAGGAGCAGGCACTGACAGAGGCAAGTCCAGGACAAAGCTGTCAGAATCCACAAATAGCCAGCCAGGTCATTGACATTAATGACTAGATGTATAACACGTTATAACACTTTGAAACTTCAGTCAGACATGGTATGTTTTTGATGGTTTTTCTAAAGCTTCTTTTCAGACACGGAGGTGTGGAAGACCTGTGAGTCACCATTTCAACACGTCAGTGTCAAGAATGTTAAAGGTTTGCGCCACTGACACAAGGTGAGCAGTAGAAGATAGAAATTCCTTTTTTTTATAGGAACACACCGATCATGGAAATGTTAAGAAGTCATCTCAAGGATTCAATGTTTTAGAGAGCAAAATGTGTTTTCTAATGTCCAGTGTAAGAGAGAGAGCAATATTACGAAGAATAGTTAAAACATAAACAATACTTATAAATGTTTTGCTTAATGTCATTTTTTTTCCCGACAGACAACTTACAGGGAAAGGGTCCAAAGGCAGCCTTTCCTGATTTCTAAAATCGACTTCTTTTGTTTTCTTCACATTGAAACACAGATGTTTGTTCTGCTTGAGGATCCACAGTACGCTCAACTTTGACTTTCTCCACTTTAAAAAATGGATCCTAATTTCCTGTCAGAGCCATGTTTATCTTATCAAAAAATCTGAAAAATCTTCTCTGGGGACTGTGTCAGCGTTTTTTGGTTTGGGGTTAAGAAGCCCTAGAACGTCAACTACAAAGTCAAAATCTAAAACTGCACAATGACATCTAATAAATCAATCTTTATCTTTAAAATACTAAAATATACAGAAACTGTAACCAGACTAAAATTACAAAGAACAGTGCTTTTTTAATCTCAGTTTCTTTTTCTCTATTGAAAATCTTAAGTGCAGATGTTAAACATGTCAAATTACATTAAGGTAAGAATCAGTTCAAACACACAATTAATTACCCAAATAATATTGACAGAACAAAACACAAAGATTGTTGCAACAGAAACATTTCTGCAAGTAAAAAGACCCAACCAAACCTCATAACAAAGTTTCCATTCTTTAAGCACCATTTAAGAGGCTCTGAGTTGGCAGAAAAGAGTTTTACTAAAACTTTTAAGATTCACAATCGATTTCCTTTTATGTTAAAGCAGCAACAAGACAACAGTATTTCTGTTGAACATGGTATCAGCTACAGCAGTTTAATCTGAACACAACCTTTAAACTGACGCGTTTAACCAGTGACATTGTTGTGCAGAGACGGTCGATATGAGCAATTATCTGTCTGCACTGCAGGACAAGAGATCGTTACTGTGGCTCAACATTCATGAGATGTTTGTGTGTATGTGTGTGTCTTTGCATTTCCCTGAAAACATATTTCGGTATCAACATAAAAATATTCACTGATATAGAAGCAGCTTCTGCTACTATTTACATCAGGACTTTATGTGAAAGAAAACAGTCCATCCATCCACTTTCTTTCTGATCAGAGATTAAGTAACAGTAAATGATGGAAATTTACTGAGCTAGTGTGTGTTATTATATTTACTTAAGCACACATACTGATTCAATCATGGCTTCTGTTTAAATCATTGCTTGGTTGAGGTGGGAATGTAGGTTCTTGTCTCCTAATGACACATGACAGGTTTACACAGATAAGCCATCAGGAAGAACACTAACCATTCTGTCCTTCATCTCAGACCCCCTGTAAACCGTTCCAGTCTGTGTGTTCCTGTTTGTGAATCTTGTCTCTGGGATAATCTATAACTAAAGATGGAGCATTAAGATAAAGCTGAAGCACTTATTTCCTCAGAGAGAGATTAGAGAGACTATGAGAATGTTCTGTATTTGTTCTCTCCTTGTACATGTACAATTAGTGTGACTTTAAACTAATTCTGATCTCTGCTACTTGCTCCTTCAGTTTCAGCCCTAAGTTAGTTTCCTGTCTCTAGTACATCAGTTGGGACGACAAAACACAGCTTAGTCTATTTGTTGCACTTCAACAATTGATCCTCTGAACCAGGCAGCTTCGTCAATAGCCATGACTCAAACACCAACCTTTGCCACATCCCTCATGACTTGCTGAGATTGATGGTTGTTACTTCCTGAATGTTAAACAGGATCTGCACTTTCTCCTCGTTTCAGCTTAGCATTAGTGGCTGCCATTTCTTCTTTGATTAGAAAGATTCCACAGAATATCTTCAATCAAAGTTAAGATATTAAACTTTCACTTGTCTTATAGAAAGTCTCCATTAAATAATCTAAAAAAAACATTCATCTGATGACTTATTTAGAGGTGCATGTGTAATCTGATACATATTCTTGTTGTGTGTTTATCAGTTTATTACTTCCTGTTGGACCTGTTGGAACAGTTTCCTTGACACCACATCGTCACTGGTTACTGCACTTCCTCTTTGACTTTCCCAGTGGAGACACATACACACATGCCCATTCACACAGATATACAACACGCACACACACACTCACATACATGCACGCACACATGCACACACAGACACACACCTGCACACACACTTACACACACACACAAAAACAAACACACAAAAACACATGATCCTCTATTCTACGAGACAAACCTCACCTCATGAGTGTGAATGTTTCTAGATTGTGAAACACAAATCAGCTTTTGAAAAAACACATTAGAGAGAAAAAAAAAACACTCTGCTGGATAAATGACCATCTATGGCTGGACAACTTCTGCTCCCACTAAACCTCTGTTGCCATGGCAGCCAATATCAAGGCAAATGATTATCTCTCCCACACACAAATACACACATACACGATACACACGTGCATAATACATAATACAGACACACACATACACAATATACAGACACAAAACACACACACAGACGCACACAGACCTACACACCAGTGGCGGGCTGTGCATTTCACACAAAGGCCTTCAGTGGCGCACGTTTGCATGAATCCCCCCCCTCTCACACACACACTACGCGCTTCAGCGACAAACACACACACACACAAGCACCAGTATTGATCTCATAAAGCGCAACATTATTTAGAAAAAAATTCATTTACTCACGTAATTCATGGAGGAAATAAATAAATCCTTTCAAACTTGTGAAAGACTCGTCTCAGTGTTAGCATAACTTTCTTAACAACGTCCAGCTTTTCTTAAAAATATCCTTCATCAGAAAACTGAGCAGAAACTGTTTCCTTCAACTGAGAAACATCTCTAAACTTAGGAAAATGTTGTCACAACATAATCTGGAGCTTGTAATCCATGCATTTGTGTCTTCACACCTGGACTACTGTAACAGTTTGTTTTCATTTCTTAACAACTGTTGTGATCACATCAGTCTGCTGTGTTCCCCTCCCCCTGGTCTGCCACTCCTCCGGTCGTCTCACCTCACACCTGGTCCTCATCAGCAATCACGCTCACCTGTTCCTGATCCCCAATCAACCCCCTTCATCAACCCTTGGATTCCCCGCGGTCGGCGCCAGATCGTACTTCACTCTACCGTGGTAACTATACGTGACTGGCTCAGTGTTTTTGCTACCTCGCTCTCGAACTCTAGTGTCTTGTTGTTTTTTGGACCTCACCTAACTTTTGTTCCTCTGCCTGCAGTAACTCGGATCACTAACTCCAGCTCGCTGACCTCGCTCTCCCTCCGGCCAACTCTTCCACCACCTGCTTCCCCTTTCTTCAATAAACCCCTTTTGGTATCCTCTGGAACTTCGCCTCTGTCTGCTCTTGGGTTCAGCATTGAAAAACATAACAGAACGATCTGGCCAAGATGGACCCAAGGCCGCTCAAGGCACTCAGATTGCCGAGCACAGCCAAGCCCTCCGGGACGCTATGGAAGCATTCAAAAACATCGCCACCCGAGTCACTCTGATGGCCGCACAACTGGACGCATTGGCCCCCCACACACCGGAACCCCCACTGCCTACGACTCCTCCGCCTGCCCCTACTTCCCCAACACACCTGCCACGAGCCCGAGAACCTCTCATTCCTGCGCCCGAACGCTACGCTGGGGACATGGGTACGTGCAGGTCCTTTTTGATTCAGTGTTCCCTAGTCTTCAGTCAACAACCCCTCACCTACCCCACTGAGAAGGCTAAGATAGCTTACATTATGGGGTCACTTAAGGGTAATGCCTTAGCGTGGGCCTCAGCAGTATGGGACAGTGATTCTCCAGTCAGGGATAATTTTGATCTTTTTGTTGAGGAAATGAGGAAGGTTTTTGATCACCCCGTGGAGGGAGGGGACGCCGCCAAACGCCTTATTTCCTTACACCAGGGCTCCCGCAGCGTAGCTGAGTTCTCCGTAGAGTTCAGGACCTATGCAGCAAGATCGGGCTGGAACGATAAGTCTCTACGTGGGCTTTTTCTTTCCGGTCTCAGTGAGTCCATCAAGGATGAGCTGGCTACTAGGGAGGAGGCTGAGACTCTGGACGAAATTATCTCTGTTTCCATCCGGCTGGATAACCGCCTACGCGAGCGGCGTAGGGAGAAGACGGGGAGTTCCGTACCCCCAGCACTCTCCACTTCCTATTCCTCACACTTCCCGAGAGCTACCTCCTCTGCCCCCGTGAGTTGTGCTGTGCCCGAAGAGGAACCCATGCAGCTGGGGCGCACTCGTCTCACCGAAGCCGAGCGGTCCCGTCGTTTAAAGACCGGGGTGTGTTTGTACTGTGCACAACCCGGACATCTCATCTCCACCTGTTCGTCACTGCCAAAAGACAAGGCCCAGCAGTGAGACTCGGGGCCCTGCTGAGCCACCCTCCTTCCGTCCCCGTTCCTCTCGGTTCACGCTCTCTCCTGGATGCCACTCTTCTGTTCCTCGGACGTCCCTTGCCAGTACCCGCCCTGGTGGACTCAGGAGCGGACGAAAACTTCATTGACGCCAAGTTCGCTTCTCAGGTTGGCATCACTTTCGAACAATTACCCTCACCCCTAAACGCTAACGCCTTAGATGGCCGCCACCTGGCCCTTATTACTCATCGTACCAAGCCCCTTGAATTAATTGTTTCTGGTAATCACCACGAGAAACTTCAGTTTCATGTTATCCAGTCTCCTCGTACCCCTCTGGTCCTGGGTTACCCCTGGCTCAAGCGGCACAACCCCCATTTTGACTGGTCGTCTGGCAAGGTGGTGAGTTGGAGCACCTTCTGTCATTCCACATGCCTTCAATCTGCACTGCCTCCAGCAGAGGGAGGTGTTCCCCCGCTCCAAGTACCCCCCGACCTCTCCTTGGTTCCCCCAGCCTATCATGACCTAGGGGAGGTGTTTAGCAAGTGTCGTGCGCTCACCCTGCCCCCTCATCGCCCCTACGACTGTCCCATTGATCTCCTCCCCGGCGCCCCCTTGCCCAGTAGTCGCCTGTATAACTTGTCCCGGCCTGAGAGGGAGGCCATGGAGAAGTATATCAAAGATTCTCTTTCGGCTGGCCTCATAAGACCCTCCTCCTCCCCTGTTGGTGCTGGCTTCTTTTTCGTCTCCAAAAAGGACAAGTCTCTTCGTCCTTGAATCGACTTCAGGGGACTCAACAACATTACGATCAAGAACAAGTATGCCCTGCCCCTCATCAGTTCCGCATTCGAGCCACTGCAGTGCTACAGTCTTTTCGAAATTGGACCTACGCAATGCCTACCACCTGGTACGCATCCGTGAAGGGGATGAGTGGAAGACTGCTTTTAACACCCCCCTCGGCCATTTTGAATACCTGGTCATGCCCTTCGGTCTCTCTAATGCCCCTGCAGTGTTCCAGAACCTCGTCAATGACGTCCTCCGGGACTTTCTCAACCGCTCTGTTTTTGTCTATCTGGACGACATACTTATTTTTTCACGGAACGAGGAGGAGCACTGCCAGCACGTCCGACAAGTTCTTCAGCGGCTGTTGGAGAACAAACTCTATGTAAAGGCCGAGAAGTGTGAGTTCAGTGTCACCTCTGTATCCTTCCTTGGGTTCATCATAGCGAGCGGACAAGTGAGGACCTGCCCCGAGAAGGTCAGTGCGGTGACAGACTGGCCCATCCCCAATTCCCGCAAGAAACTGCAGCAGTTTCTGGGGTTTGCAAACTTCTACCGGAGGTTCATTCGGAACTACAGCAGGGTTGCAGCCCCTCTCACTTGTCTCACCTCTCCTGCCCTCCCATTTGCCTGGTCACCCGAGGCGGAGACTGCCTTCTCGGAACTGAAAAGACTTTTCTCGTCTGCCCCCATTCTCATCCAACCTGACCCCTCCAGGCAATTCATCTTGGAGGTCGATGCGTCTGACACGGGGGTGGGGGCGTTCCTGTCCCAGCACTCTGCCTCTGACGAGAAGATTCACCCCTGCGCGTTTTTCTCTCGGCGGCTGGCACCTGCTGAGCGCAACTATGATGTGGGTAACAGAGTTGTTGGCTGTGAAATTGGCGTTGGAGGAATGGCGCCACTGGCTTGAGGGGGCTGAACAACCGTTCGTGGTTTGGACGGACCACAAGAACTTGTCCTACATCCAGGCAGCGAAGCGCCTTAATTCCCGCCAAGCCCGATGGTCCCTGTTTTTTGGGCGTTTTAATTTCGCCCTCACTTAACGTCCGGGTTCCCGTAACGTCAAGCCTGACGCCCTCTCTCGTCAGTTCAACCCTGAGGACGCACCGGCCTCCCCTGACACAATCCTCTCCCCTTCTTACCTCCGGATCGCTGCCGTCACCTGGGAGATTGAGTCCCTCATCCGGGAGGCCCAAGCCACCGAACCGGATCCGGGTAACGGTCCTCCTAACCGTCTCTTCGTCCCCAGTGGGGTTCGCTCCCAAGTTCTGGTGTGGGTCCACACATCGCGCTTTGCCTGTCACCCTGGCGTGGTCCGCACCCTGTCCCTCCTGAAGAGGTACTTTTGGTGGCCAGCGATGGACGCCGACACTCGGGCATTCGTGCTCGCCTGCACGGTTTGTGCTCGGGCCAAGTCCTCCCATCAAGCTCCTGCTGGTCTGCTACGTCCCCTTCCCGTTCCTGGTCGACCCTGGTCTCACATCGGCCTGGACTTTGTGACCGGTCTTCCTCCCTCTAGGGGCCACACTGTGATACTAACGGTGGTGGACAGATTTTCGAAGGCAGTTCACTTCATTGCCCTCCCCGACTTCCATCGGGCTCACCCAGAGAGGCCTAGGCCGCCTAGAGTCGTCCCTTGAGGGGGGGGTACAATAAGGAGATGTCTCGCCTGCAGTTGATACAAAACTCTGCAGCGAGAATTCTGACCTGCTCTAGTTGAAGAACTCACATTTCTCCACTCCTTAAAACTCTTCACTGGCTTCCAGTTTCTTCTAAGGATCAACTTTAAAATACAGAGCTATTCATGGTCAGGCTCCTCCTTACATCACTGATCTGATCCAGCCTTACACCCCAGCTTGGGCTCTGAGGTCTGTGGATCAGAATCTACTGATGGTTCCTCGCACACAGTTCAGGACCAGAGAAGAGAAATCCTTCCAGGCTGTTGCTCCTAAGCTTTGGAACAATCTTCCTCTCTCGCGCTTGATGGAGTCTACTGACTCCTTCAAGAAACATCTTAAGACAGTTTTATTTGTTTAGGCTTTTCCTTGATATTCTGGAACTCCTGTTGTGTTATCAGTTTTATCTTGCCCTTTATAGTATATACTTTATTGAATATTGTTTTGATTGTTTAAGCGCTATACAAATAAAAATTACTTACTTACTTGCTTCTTGAAAATTGCTTTACAAGTATATCAGTGACCAGATCAAGCTCTTCAGCCATTGCGTTAAAAAACAAACAGTTAAATTAACTCAAATCATCGTTTCAGCTCCATGTCACTTGTCTCAGTCCAGGTTAGCTTCCAAAGCGCTGACGTTGTGTCGCCAACTTGAATCTGACTGGTTAACACAATCCTCCGGCTGCCGTTGATTTCAATGGACAAGAGCCACTTCTGAAACGACTGAAGGCCTCGGGTAGATTTATTCTGGCAACACGTGACAGCTCAAATATGATTGGATGAAAGCTGATGAGAAAAGATGATGTGGAATAATTTAATACATATTTATGAAAAATAAAAAATAAATAAAAAAATACATTTTTTATTTTATTCTCTGCCAGCAGAGGAGGAGGAGAGAGGAGACCTGACGGCCTGCCACTGCTACACACACACACAAACCAGACACCCCAGTCTTGATGGTGTTGCCATGGTAACAATTCCGGACTCCATTGCTTGGCAGGATTTTCAAGTTTTTTTATGTTTGGGAGGTAAACTCTAAGTTGAGCTGTATGGTACATCGGCTTCATCAGAATATTGAATGGTTGAATTTACCTTTCAAATGTTTATATATTATAAATATATATATTTTATAAATTAAAAAATGTTAGTGAAGTTAGAAATCTAGTTAGAAATTCGAGTTCAAATAATCAAAAAGGAATTTTCTAAATTCACTTTTTATTCCCACCTTTAAATTCTGTTGTCCAACGACAATGTTTTTACATTGAATTAAAAAAATATTTATAAAAATTAAATTAATGGAATTAGAATATCAAACTCTATGTCTCAATGTCTGTTACCCAGGGAACAGTCCTTGGTCCACTGACTTTTTCTGCTGTGTGTCTGTACGTTTCTATAACAGTAGATATTAAGCCTCCAACTGTTTCAAAATACAAAAAAACTCTAACAGTATTCAGAGCCATTTTCATCCACTGCTTGTTAATATGGAATAAAGTCTCAAAAAACTGTTTAACGGCAAGTTCCTCTAGTCTGTGGAGAGACTTATAAATGCTGAGTCGACTGTTTGGGCAGCACTTAGCTTGATGAGGTCATTGTAAAAGCACTTAGTAGAGATGACATCACCACCAGCAGTACTGGGAGAAACAATGACATCATCAGAGGTCTCTCACACACAAAACACACTCACACAGACACAGCCACACACATAAAAAATAAAGCAATACACATTTATCTTTTGACTTGCAATGTTTTATTTTTATATCATTACATTTACATTTCATCTGTCTTCGTGCTCAAAGTCTGAACACATTCAGTAAACATTATACCTCTCTGACACACTTACAGACTTGTGTATCAACGCACACACACACCCACACACACACCCACACACGCACACACACCCACACACACACCCCCACACACACACTCGTGTATCAACACACACACACAATCTCAATCTTTAATCAGTAGTTTTTGAGGCTTCATGAAACAGCTGAGGAAGTTTCATGATACAGTGTCATAATCCTCTGAGCTCAGTAGGTGGCGCTCTCAGTATACAATTGATGTGAGGTTTCATTTGGGGGTTCAGAATGGAGGCGAGAGGGCCGTCTAGAGGATAATGAAAGTTATGACATTGAATCATGAAACCTCATCTGCTGTTTTTATAAAGCCTCATCAACCCATCACTACTAATCAACCTGGAACTGTTTGTCTAATCATAGAAAAAAAGAATAAAATAAAACAAAAAATATGAATTGAAACAAAAACATGATTACATATCATGGCAGATGTAAAATAAAGGTCTGTTTGTCTTTGTTTTGCCCAAGCGTCACGCTAAAAGTGAAATGTTTGGAGGATGGAAGAGCAGAAGTTAGAGGGTTAGAGCAAGACAGTCTTTACTGCGTCCAGAGCAGATATGATTGTTACCGGGCGGAAGATACAGTCTTTGGGATCCCCTAAAGCTTTTTGTTTCTCTCTCTCACACACTCTCATACAAGCTCAACCAAACACCCATTCATAACCTAAAATGAGGACATGATTGTTTGGGGGACATCACTGAACAGAACATCAAAGTCTCTTTCACGTAAGTCCGATGGCTACAAGCTAGCAGGTGGAGAAGCCCCGCCCCATTTGATCGATCAGAACCAGGTCGAGGCCCGGCTATTCAATCCGCCGACATGGCGTGCCACTTGGCTATTTGACGGCGTGGGTGGTCACAGATCTCCCGCCAGTGTTCACCGGCTGTGCCTGCCGCAGATGTGCCCATGAGCAAGCGCCCCAGCACGGTGTTGGGTGAGTCCATCAGAAGCAGCTCCACGCTGGTGTCCCTCAGGCCTTCTTCCGAGGGGAGGTCGAAGGCAAAGAGCTCGTTGAACACCGGGTTGGGCGCACTCTTCTTCACGTGCGTCTTCTTCTTACACACCCGCTTCTTGCCGTGGTACAGGTTGACTTTGACGAACGGGTCTGAGGGCGACACAGAGGCTGAGCGACTGTTGCTAAGGGAGTGGTTAGACGTCAATGGATCAATACTGTCATCAATAACCTGGACTGATGGATGTAAGGAGGGTTTCTGTGTGTGTGTGTTTATGTCTGTGCAAGGGTTGTGTCTGTGTTGAGGTGTGTGTGTTTGTGTGTTTATGTCTGTGTGAGTGTGTGTCTGTGTTGATGTGTGTGTCTATGTGTCAGAGTGTGTGTTTGTGTGCATGTGTTTTTCTGTGTATGTATGTTTGAGTCTGTTTGTTTGTGCGTGTGTTTCGGTGCGTGGCTGTGTGTGTGGATGTATGTGTGTCTATAGGTGTGTATGTGTGCGTGTTTGTGTGTCACAGTGTGTGCGCATATCTGTGTGTGTGTGTCTGTGTGCCTGTGTTTTTCTGTGTTTATGTGTGTCTGTGTCTGTGACTGTTTGTGTGTTGGGTGAGTGGCTGTGTGTGTTTGAGTTTGTGTGTATGCATGTGGTAGTGTGTGCTTGTGTGTTTGTGTATGCATGTGTGCGTGTGTGTCCTTCTCTGTGTGTCCATGAGTGTCAGTTCTGGTACCTGTGGGTCCATTGTTGTCAGTCTTGGGAAGATGACGGGCTTTCAGGACGACCACCGTCAGAGTGTTGCTGGTCGACTGGTAGCACAGAGACAGAAGCAGCTCGCCGCGACCCGAACAACTCTGGAAGGCAAGAGGACAGTGAGTCAGTGACCAAGATTTTTTATTGACATTGTAATTTCTCTCTAACTTTCAGGAAAATACATGCTGTTTACCACACTATGAACGCTGATCTGTGTAACAAAGAATGAATAAACACAAGCACTTTCTTTAGCAAACCATTATGAGAAATATGTAATATATTATATTTTTATTTTCAAAATAAATGTCTTAATTAGACGGCTTGAATTATGTTGTTTGGACACTATGTACTTACACACCTACACAATCTTTCTCTCGTTCCATCACACACATACACACACACACACACACACACACACACACACACAAAACCTAATTTTCTAAGCTCATCAAAGAGAAAACATGTCTTCTGGTTCAACCCTCTGATTCACAGTGCAACGAGGGGAACATGATAGCGCTCCTGCTGCCTCCTCGATCAATAATCCTGATTGATCTGATCCAATTCTCGCAACTCAAACCTCAATGTTACTTGATGCTTTTGACCTCTTCATTACGATGATGTCATTTTTGAAGGACTTGGCTCAGGATTCAACTGAGTCCTCTGATCAAGTGTCCTGATGTTAAGTCGTTTTAGTTGTTCTTCAACTGTATTCTCACCTTCACATTTTTCTTAATGATCTCCCTGCTCATCATCACGCGACCCTCGTTCAGGTCGATGCCGGACAGTGGCACGAGTGTCTCCCCGATGACCTCGTCGCGTGAAAACCTGTCGAAGCTGAGCACCATGAAGTGAAGCGACAGCTCGGACACACGGCTCAGAGGCAACCCGTAGAAGCTGAAGGTCTCGTCAAAGGTGGGGTCCAGTGTCTTCCTCAGGACCCTGGTCTTCACTCGGTGCTTCTTTTCTGGCAGCAGGGTCAACTTGATGTAAGGGTCAGAAGTCAGGGACTGGTCGTCGGTGGGGCTCAAGCCGTGGGCTTCCTGGATGGAACAAGCACAACGTTGAAGTTAATTACAGACTGAGTCAGTGAGAAGAGCTTGTTTCATTCACCGAGACATCCCTATCTTCGGAAACTCAAAATTTTTGACCTGCTGAATCTGAGACGTTTCCTAGCCAGACTGGAGAGTATAACACCTAACTTTATAATCTTTTCACCAAAATGTGGTTTATAAGTGTCATCGGAATATTGAATGGTTGAATCTAACATATTTTTATTGAAATATTCTTGTTGTTTAAGCATTATAATATTAAAGATGAAATACCTTGATGTGGACAATAAATGCCTTCTTCTCAGGCTGATACTCCAGGGCAAAGTGCAGTGTTCCCAGTCTCGCCTGCAGCTCCTCTCCCTGGGGCTTTTCCACGGCAGGGGTTGGGGCCTGACTGGAGAGGGCGCTGGCTGGTGACGCAGGCTCCCGGCAATCCATGACTCCGGGTTGAGTGAGTCCAGCGTGCAGAGATGGCTGCTCCAGCTCGGGAGAGCTACGCACCTTCTGGTTGTGGTGGTGAAATGGTTTGGTGGTGAAGTTCCCGTTCAAATCCCGCTTCTCCAGATCGAGATGTAGCGCCGCCCGGGACTCGCTTGGACTTGAGGCTAGTTGTCCATTCCCGGTCAGGTTCGCGGCCACTTGGCAGTTGCCGTTGACATCGGTTTTGCATGCGTTGCCAGCCGCCATAGCGGCAAACTTCTTCTTGCTGCTCAGGCTCTCTGGGTAGATGTCAACACCTTTCAGCATGTGGACGAACTTGTACGATGGTGTCTTCTGGGATTTGGTGTTTTTACGTTGGCAGCAAATCCATGCGAACGCAGAGACGGTGAAGACGAGACCAAAGACGCTCACCACTGCAACGCTCACTGGTGTTGCCACTGGATCGAGACAGAGAGACGTAGGAGGTCAGCGAAAAACATTCTCCATCTTTCACGATCTAGTTTCACATGAAAAGTCTCGGTCTGACCTGGGGAAAGTGAGGTCCTAGGCCACATACGGCCCCTTGACAGTTTTTATGTGGCCCTCAAGAGGTTAAAGATCATGTAAAAACAAAATTATTTGGTATTATTTCTATTATTCATTGCCTTTCTCTTAATATGACTTTATGGTTTATGATTAACTGGCTTTCACATTTTTGGGAGTATTTATAGCCCCTCATAAATATTTAAGGGAATATAAACAATCATTTGGAGAAAAAGGGATTTCAAAACAGATTTTTCTCAGTTTCTATTTTTAACTAATGTAAAATACAATACATTTTTCCCCCCATATTTCGCTTCATTTCTATCCATAATGCTCCTTCTCCCTACAAAACAACCACTGTATAAAATGTGGAAATTGAATTCACCTCCCCATAGA
Source organism: Callionymus lyra (assembly GCF_982586985.1). Lineage (NCBI taxonomy): Eukaryota > Metazoa > Chordata > Actinopteri > Syngnathiformes > Callionymidae > Callionymus > Callionymus lyra. The sequence goes on along the minus strand of NC_141821.1, from coordinate 35,508,861 downwards.
AATCTGAGAGTTTCTGATAACCCTAGAATATTCTGACCACACCCACATATATTAACTTAAAAGCACCAGAATATTTGTTTTGTACATTATTTTAAAGTTACACTTTAGGTTATGTAACTAAATTCGATTGTTTTTAAAAGATATATGTCAGATGAGTGTCATTAAAGTCTTCAATCCAGTACCTAGACCCCACCCATGTGTGATGCGTGGAGCCTCCATTAATTTAGTTATTTATTTAAATATTTGAGTATTCATAAATATCATGGTGAGGTCCATTTAAACCGATTCAAGATGGTGATATTCTCCTGTTGTTTCATGCTGTCCTTGACACAAGAGAGGAAGTCTAATTACATATAACATATTATGCGACATAAGATCATTATAACGTATGTAACATACCCAGCTGAGCTCCATCCTCCGTCATTGGAGCCATGGTCGCTGTCCCTGGTGCTGAAATAGAGGAGCCGCTTCGCTGTCCGAAGATTCTGGATGATGCTGGATCTCTCTGGATGCTGAAGGTTAAGCTTGTCGGTCGACTTTGATTCTCCTCAATAATTCAGGTGCGACTGAATAATTCAGGTACAGCTGTGGAGCTGGCGAGGTTAAGATGCTCTCTGTCTCTGAGGCGGCGACACCCTGTTCTCTCAGTCCTGCTGCCCCCTCCTCCTCATCTCTCTTTCTCTCTCTACTCCCATCCCCCCATCCCATCAGCACCGCCCTTTCTTACAGTGCTGACTTCATCGCCGCTGACGCAGAAGTGACGACTGCTGGAACACAACAACTCTCCTGTCAATCACTGGACTAGAGCTCCACCACAATTTCCCATTTATGTATATCTGTGTCAAATAATAGTCTTGACGATAAATCCTGCTTCTCAAAACAACAAACCCTCCTCCCTCTTATCCTTTTTTTTTAACCTTTTCTTTTCTTCCTGTGGTGGTGTAGTGCTGCTTAGGTCACATACAACCCTTCATATGTACCATCCATGTAAGGGCGATGCAAACACAGAACTCATACACAACATACGAAAAACTATAATGTTTATTTCTTTTGGACTGAAATCTGGTGCTGACCTTCATCTCCTAGGGTAGTATTCCACAACCAACAGGCCAAGTAACAGGCTGCGATGTATTTTATTAACATATTCTTTTACAACTTTCAATTCTATTTATTTCTGTCCTACAGGTTTTTTATTTTGGAAAAAAAAAACAAGATTGACAAGACATATCAAGACACTTTTACAGCAGCGATCCCCAAACCTTTTTTGCACCAAGGACTGGTTTCGGAGTTTGACAGCACTCTAACAGCCCGGTCTAACATGCTTTCAGTCAGATCAAAGTTTGAGCATGCGTTTCAGCTCTGACAGCAATATTGCTATAGTAACGCTATGGTTAGCCATTACCACTGTGACTGGCCCGGGGATTGGGGTCCCTTGTTTTACAGCATCAATTAATCCTTAAAAACTTTGAAAATAATAATTAATTTTGTTACAGAATAAACTAACCAGGGCTCTTTGCGATACAGGATTAGAATTATTTGTTTGTTTTGGCATATTTTTCTTTTTTCCCCTTTTTATTTAAGCCCATCTAAGTACTTGAGTACTTCATTTCCTGCTTAACGGCCCGTGCAAAAAGTCAAGGCATATAATGTGGCCCCTTAAGAAATGAAACTCTCCAGCTCTGGAATAAGAATAAGACATACTGAAGTACTTTTTGGCCACAAAGCTTTTGGTGGTACAATATATGAAGTAAAATGGTGCAATTATTGACCTCGGTTGACTTCCGATCATTACAGCTGAATCAGTTGGATCAATGGAGAAGTTTTGGGACAAATCGTCTTTCATATTTTGGGTAACCAACAATTGTTTAACTTATCTTTGCTGTTATCAGTATTTCAGTATGATATGTTAAGAACTACAAAACTAAAAGCTTCTTTAAATGGTATCTATATCTTTTCCCATAATTATTTTATTATTTGTATTGGTAAATTCATAAACTATTATCTAAAAAAAAGATTTTTGATTTGGGAAAATGATTTTGATGAAATATCTTATCTCCACCTAGTGGCATCATAACAGCATGACTGCACCCTTGGGTGTGTTGTGATCCTGCCTAAACATTTTGTTTAAATCTGAATCATTCTCTGTGTGGAGAACTCTAACAGCTCCCTGAAGAAGTCCCCTTCATCTTAAAACAGTCTATGATCATTCCTGTTCCAAAGAAACCCTCCATCGCTGGACTGCACTGGACTAACATGACTGGAATACCGACTGGCGGCCTTGACATCTGTGGTCCTCAATTCCTTCAAAAGACTGGTGTTGAGCCACATGGCTACTATAACAGGACCCTTGATGGACAGCCTGCAGTTTGCCTATAGTACCAACAGGTCTGTGGAAGATGAAGTCTATCTTTCCCTAAACCACACTGCAGTTGCATAATACATCTGGGTGAAGCCTTGGCCTGGGAGAGAGGTCAGGTGGTCCCCAACCTTCACTGGGTGTTTCGACCGTTAACCACAATGCCCTCTAGTTGGTGGGTCTGCAGTGACTGGCCAAGTCACTGCCCCTCTCCCCCAGGCTTCCAGCTTGTGTCCTCTCTTTTTTCCAGAGCCAACAGGAGGCTCTTTCAGACGCTTCTCCCAGCCTGTGAACTGCTGCTTTCCTTAAGTGGCCTCTCAGTCCAACCTTGGTCAATAGATCCCACACTGATTGAGCTGGGAACCCTCAACATCCCACTTCATCCGTAGCCACCGGCATCTTATGACTCAAGAAACTATATCAGAGTCCTCTTTGTGGATTGTATCTCGACCTCCAACAAGATTATCCCTGGAATTCCCACCCTTAAACTCTCAAAGCTGAAAGTGTTTGATTCCATCTTTCATTTTATCCTCATTTTCTGACAGACAGGAGTCAGCAGGTTAGACAGGGAGATGTTTCCTTAACAATACAAACAGTCACTGCTGGCACCCCTCAGGGATGCGTCCTGTCACCACCGCCCTTCTCCCTCTACCCCAACGACTTCACCTCCCGAAGACACAACGGTCATCAGCCTGGTCCCGGAAAGAGGCGAGTCTCTATATTGGCACTGGCTGGTTGGTTGGTGTAGCAGGAAGATCACTTATTGTAGATCGCTCATGCCGTACAGATACCAAAACCCAACACACACAGGAAACCTTATCAACCTATTAAACTCTGAACAAATTTTAACCATGTAGTGAAACAAATCTAAAGCATATCGAACATACGTTACAAGTTACTGCAATTTGTATTTTTATCACAGTTTGTACAATTTTTGCATTGTTTGTTTATTTTTTAACGGGTTTGTTAATTTTGTCAGAGTTTAACCATTTGTTTCAATAGTTTGTTCCTTTGTTCAGTGAGTTTGCCTTCCCAGCCACAGTAGATAGACCAGGTATGGACACAAATTTAAAACACTCCAAAGAAAGCTCGACAATTTTAGAAGGTTGAGTTTTGTAAGTTGGTTTATTTTGGTCACACAAATACATCTCATTTCATCTTCAAACCCAAGAGGTTTGACACTGATCTTATCAAAGTCTACACAAAGTTTATTGTGTTGATGGTTATGAGGAAATCTACATTTCTCTTCATATATTTACTTTCTGCCGTTGACAAGAAAGTGTGATGACATGGTCGACTGAATGCTCTGCCATTGAAATTGTGGATGTGATGTGAACTGATGACAGTATCAGTTAGAGCTCTGATAAAAACTCCTTAAATTTTTTTATATTTTCTTCAGTAGTGTTGAGTTCAGCCATAGTTTTCTCCAGACGTTCTTCAAAAACAAGGGATAAATTTAGAAAGGAGATCCTCAATTGGTTAGTCCCTTCCAACACGTGCAGGAATCTTGGGTTGTCCTTAAACAGTAGCAGGGTGGCATCAAACAGTCTGATATGTTCCTGGAGGAATCCATTGTGGGTCTTCCATAACCTGAGGTCATTCTGACAGAAAAAAGCGGAAAATCTAACATATACAGATAATTTCAGTGAGAGACACACATGACCACTGATGGCTCGACAACCAAAGGAAGAGATTCCAACAGAGGACTAAACATACAACATCAAAATACTTTCAGTCTCACTAAAACCGTACTATTGTTTTTCTTCGTCAATCAGGACGATCAAGACTTAATACAGAAATTACACAGTACAAATATTTTCGAAACAAAACAAAACATGGATCATTCAAGTATTGTTACTAGTTAGATTGACATGTGTGTGATTATAACGTTCAAGTAAACAAACAAACCTTCATTTCTTTGAGCTTCTCTTCCATTTCTTTCAGTTTCCATCTTGGTTTTTGCTGCAGTAACAAAAATTAACATGAAAACATGTCAAACATAATATTAGGCATATGTACCTGAGTGGACGTTGAGGATACCACCGAAGCCACGGTCAACAGAATGAACATGACCACAACATGTCTGCTGTGGCCTGAAGGTGCTGCTGCCATCGCTGCTGATAATCAAGTTTGAATCCGTGTGCAGGAGACTTGACAAGTAGCTGGTGCTGAGTGACAGTCCAATGATGAGCCTCGGCCTTTTATACGTTCCAACCACAATTCTTTCACTTTCACTATTCAAAAGACGAAACAAATACCTGAAATGGGTGTTGGTCCATCAGAAATTGTGATGACAAACACACACACACACAACTCCTCACTGGAGAGACGTGGAGGAGGAATTCTGAAGATACGTTGCTCACTCAAATGGCCCCTCTCACGTAGAGCAACAGTGCTTCTACTCTGGAACTCTCCTGGATCCTGAGCTTCTGAACTCCTGGACTCACATCTAGCTATGCGAGACATTCCTAAAGCAGAAGTAGAGGGTGAACCTTTTGCACTTTCATTTACTTTGAACACCTAAAGAAGGTGTGGAAGTGTATCGGAAACAAAA